>NC_056748.1:463697918-463805418 GCF_019279795.1 Protopterus annectens
CTTGATCAAACATGCAGTCAGTATGCCACCAGTTATATGGAAATAAACATTCATGCATAACAGTGAAGATGACAGAACTGAATATACGTGCAAAATACAAAGATTTCTGTTTATTCCTGTCTTTCCTTTTATAGGATGGGATGACATAAAAATCAGTTTCTGCCACTTTCAACAGAGGTAGGCAGGGTTGGTCTCCCAACCCTGTAAGTAGTGCTTTAGCCTTAAAAAACTTGTTTATAAAAGTAATAAAACAGTATGTACAATTACTGTTCCACCGATGAGTAGTACTTGCGAAAATTATGCATTGCCAAAGTAAAATTATATCTGAATATACAAATAACATATTATATAGAGAAGTACGTTTGATCAGAATTTGGCATTATTGCATTATTTATTAGAAATACTGACCTCATTTAGTATTGGTAAGATAACAGCTATTGCATTCTATTTACATATTACTGTCTTTTTATCTCTTCTTTGTTTCATTATGGAGATATCAAGCTGAGCCTGAGACACTTTGACTGCAGCAAACAAAGGTGAGGGAGAGATCCTCACTCCCTGATCACAGGCTTGCTTCATGGAGTAGGAGTCATGGCTCCCCTCTGTGGCAGCCTGAGGTGGAGCAGGCTGAAAAGCCACCCTGAGCTTAAGGACTTGGTGGAATTTGCTGTAGAGTGGAGTTGGAGCTGATAGCACAGCCTCCTTCAGCAAGTGCAAGACTCACTGACCTGGTCAGTTCCAACCCCTGAGCCACCAGTGTCCTCAACCCCACACCATCATGTTTTCCCCTCCTAGGACCTCTAGGCAGTGTTGTTTCTAAGTTACTCTGGACTGGTGTGAGAGTGATGTTAGTACTATGTCCCCTGCATCATTTGTGTGTCCACCTGCTGTTAGTCTGTCTTCCCTTCCATTTGTGAATCCAACATGTTTACTTACACAGCTGTATATGTTCAGTATACTGATCACTTCTACAGTAGCCTGAGGTATTATCAGCCCCCTTGGTAGAAGATAACCTGTATAGCAAAGGTTACTGCAGCAGTGAGCATTCAGATTATAGGTTTACTTACACAAATGTACTTTTTCTTAGTTTCTGAACTTTACAACACTACTATTTTATTTTTATTTTGTGATTTTTTTTTTTATTGTTTAAGATACAAAGGGAGAGTGCTTCCAGTCTTTTGTGGTAGCTTAGGGTTTTTAAGCCAATGTTGATCTTAGTTAGGAACCTCTAGGGGTCAGTCTTGTTGTTTGATGTGTCTACAGAGGTGTATCCCAAAGACATTATTCAGTAATTGGCCTAATCAGTGCTGAATATAATGAGAGCATGTCCTGTTTAGATATGGATGATATTCCTTTTTCTTTTAGCTTGTGCTAAGCAGGAGAACTTTGAGTGCTGTTGTCATGTGATGATTCAAGGGAGTTCCAGGATTTTTAACAACATTCTCATTTTGGAGGAGGAGGATGGTGGTGGTGTATGCTGGGGTAGTTTTTTTTTTTTTTACCAATTGTGACAATATTGTACGTTTTAGTATTTAATTTTGAAACCATTTTTAGTACAATGGATATTTATGAGAATACGTTCTTGCTGAAAGGGCTTTGGTGTCAGATGGGGCTTGACAATGACTCCAAGTTTGCAGTCATCTGCAGGCTTGGTTAGCCAGAGGTCTTGGTGTGTGGTCTGGAAATTAGAAAAGTAAATGCCAAATAAAAGAGGTCCCAGTACTGAGCCCTGTGGGATAGCACTGGTCACCTTCATACTGTTTGATAAAGTACGTGCTACCAGCATCACATGGGTCCTGTCTTTAGCCAGTTTGCTATTCTTCTTACTACATAGAGATTTGTTTGTAATGCATTAAGCTTACTAACTAGCATGGGGATGGGGTTAAATGCCTTTGCCAAGTCAGGATACACTGTGTGGACGGCATGACCTTTATCAAGCCTGTGTTACTCTTTTGATTAAATTAACCAGATTCATTAGAAAGGCTGTACTCTTAACAAAGCTAAAGTAGTTACATTGGTCTGCCAAAAACGAGGCTGAGAGCTATTGACCAAGTGATCATCATCTTGCATAAAGTAAGATTTTTTTCGGTATCATACTTCTTTGGTTGGCCTGTATACTGATGCTTGCAGTGCACACAGCATTTGTTTCTTATGCCTGAATGTATGTTTATTATTGACATAAGCAAAGTGTCTTTATGGAGGCCAGTAGTAAGTGCATCCATGGTTACCCTCTTCCAAAGGTTGCTTCTTTGGTGGAAAATATTACATTCTCTCCCAGAAGAACTGCTAACCATTGGCTGCTCATAATTACCTCTTCTGACCATCTCTTTTGATGATGGGTATACTACCTATATCCATTGTGTTTTTGAAATGGGGAGTAAATTTCAACTCCAGTGGATCTGACAACAGGTATAGCATTTCATTTTAACAGGTTCTGATGTGTAGATTTGAAGTATAAAGTAATGCATTCAAACATGTCTTTAACATTATTTATTGTGTTGTGCTGATTGCTGATACAGGACGTAATTGTAGTGCACTGAGTGCTGGGACTATGCTCCAAAAGCAGAAAAAAACTAGCTTATTAAGAACCCTTTCTGATGTCAGAGAGGTGCTTAACAACTTTTTATTAAACATCCTCAAGTACTGCTAAGATTGGGTCTCACACTAGGGATTGGCAGTGGGGAGAGCCAGCCAGCAAAGAACAGCAGCAAAAGATAAAACAGCTTTAAAAAATACTTTGCTGTGCTACACTTATAAATTAGAAAGCTTGGCAGAGCAAAGTGCTAACAGGTTTTAAAGCAGTTCATGCTTCAGAGGGACATTTTGTTTCTGCCTGCTGTATGTTTGGGAGCAGGGCCGGTGCTAGCATTTTGGGGGCCCCCAGCAAGGTTCAAGTTGGGGGCCCTATTCAGGAGAATATCAAGTGTGACCACATTGCCATTGCACCCCCTTCCCTGTCAAGCTCATCCATCACCATTTGACCACTATAGTGTCACTCCATTCAGATCATTAAGAATTGATGTGCCAAGGTACACACTGACATTTAGTACCAGTGTTACATTACGATAAACCCCTGCACCACAGCAAGGTAGCTACTCACAAGTATACACACTGGCTGGCATTTAGTAGCAGTGTTACATTATGACAGACCCTGGTGCCACAGCAAGGTAGCAACTCACAGGTGCATGCACACACTGACTGGCATTTAGTACCAGTGTTACATTATGAAACCCCTGTACCACAACAAGTTTGCTACTCAGCTGCACACACATCAACTGGCATTTAGTACCAATGTTACATTGTGGAGAAACCCCTGTACCACAGCAAGGTAGCCACTTAGGTGCACGCAGACACTGACTGGCATTTAGTACCAATGTTACATTATGACAAACCCCTGTACCACACAGCAAGATAACCACTCACAGGTGCAGACACTAACTGCATACTCCTCAACTGCCCAGATTTTCACAGAATGTCCAGATGTGACTCATTTTGGTCTGTTCCTCAAAATTTGTAGTTTTCAGGATTTTTTGCGGCAAATCATTGATGACTGAATTCACTAAATGACAAGCATTTCAGTTTATCTTCATATCCTTCAGAACATGCATGTAACACCTTTTATTCTAGCAACTTTTTCAGTTTATAAGAGCAATATTTAAAATCTTTGGGGCTGTAACCCCATTATCTGTGGCTTTGTCCAGATTTTTTGTGCCATGAGATTGAGAGCTATGACTGGCATTTAGTAGCAATGTTGTTACATTATGACAAGCCTCTGTACCGCATCAAGGTAGCCAGTCCCACAGAGGTACACAAAGACACCCACACTGACTGGCATCTAAGAGCAATGTTGTTACATTATGACAAGCCTCTGTAATGCATCTAGGTAGTCAGTTCCACAGAGGTAGACAAAGGCACCCACACTGACTCCCACGCACAGCATAGACAAAGGAAAGACAGCAATACAGCAAGGCTGAACACAGACTCCCTCACATAGAAGAAAAGCACACCAAGAAAGAGACTCTTGCACACAGGACAGATGCCCACACATGATAAAGACAGCATTATAGCAAGACTAAACGGAGACAAGACAGACAGCTACACAGACTCTTGCACACAGGACAGACACCCAGACATGATAAAGACTGCACTACAGCAAGAGTGAAAATTAACACCCACATAGACACAGGACAGTGGCGCCCACCCCCACAGTACAGAAACAAGACCAGGACAAATCTACTGCAAAACGGAATATAAGCCCACACAAGATTGTCAGCACTACCACAAAACAGAACTGAGACATCACTCCCAAATGCAAAACGATGACAGCAGTACCACAAGACTAAAACAAGCAGCATTAGATAAACTGACATCACTCAAGGCAATTACTGACGTGCAGAACAGTCACGCTGCAGACGTGCACAACACAGCTGTGGGACAACATAGAAAAGACTACAGACACACAAGACATACAAGGGAAAGCCATGGGGATTACAGAGCCTGAGGCTGACTCAAACCCAAGAGAAAGCCATGGGGATTACAGAGCCTGAGGCAGACAACTCAAACCTAAACACAGAGAGCTCAGTGGGGATTACTGAGACAGACTCAAACCCATGCACAAGAGAGCAATGGGGATTACAGAGTCTGACACAGACAGACTCAAACCCAGAGAGAAAAAAATGAAGGCCAGAGTGTCATTTGTCTTCAATGTGCATTTACCTCTTCAGTTTTTCTGACTGCTGCCACTTGTCTGGTTTTTTCTGTGCCCCTGTCCTAGCCTCATGACGAGTCCTGCCGCTCCCAACTGCCCTAGCCTCATGACGAGTCCTGCAGCTCCCAGCTCTCCTAGCTTCACGACAAGTCCTGCCGCTCCCAACTCTCCTAGCCTCACGACAAGTCCTGCCACTCCTAGCTGCCTTTGCCTGACATCCTGCTAGTTTCATCCTCATTGTGCTACTTGGTCCTACCTGTTGGAGTAGGCAAAAAAAAAAAAAAAAAAAAAAAACAGTGAATATACAGCATACAATACAAGGCACACTAAGGTGCTACCTGAAATTTACTGCCTGACAGCTGTATAAAGGATTACTGGAAAGGAAATACGAGCACATACCTAGAATTTTACTGGGATCTTACGAATTTTCTTCCAGACAATGCCTGTGATACATTTTGTCTCACTTCATGCTCAATTGAGAGCACAGCTAAGCCTGAAAGTCTCTCCTGACTCATTGACGAATGCAGGTATGTCTTTATGAGTTTCAGCTTAGAAAAGCTGCTTTCTGCAGTAGCCACTGTAACAGGTGCAGCCAAGTAAATGTGCAGTGAAATTAAGTATTTATATACATGTCTTGCAAGTGGTTGCGAATGAGGAAATTTAGCATGGTCAGTGGTGATGATTCATTATCAATCATTCACAAAAGGCTTCAGTTCGTGTCCAAAGTCAGAGTAATCAGTATCACAGTGGCCATTTACCCTGTCAGTCAGTTGTTCTTTCAGAGCCTTGCAGTGTTGGAGCAATGTGTCTTCTGCAACATCACTCAAGGCTTTAATATTTGATAAAAATCCAAAGGCCTTATCAAACTCTGAAAGCTGCTCAAACCAGTCAGTAAATTACTGGATTGTTGTGTCCAGCAGCACATTGAAGAACTCTACAAGTAGTTTTACCACTGGATCCTGTACAGTCTCATCTTCTACTTCATAGTCAAAGAACTGCTTTACTTTCCTCTTCCTCTTTTCTTGAAATGTGTTGCCAACATCCAGTTCCACCACTATCTTGGAGGCTTCACCCATGGCATGTTGAAATCCTGTCTCTCTCTAATTCTTCAGCAGGTCCATAGTTAACATCATACCAAACCAATAAACATACAATTAATTGGTATGACATAAGTTCCGAGCAGTCCCCTTGCTTGTTGATATGTTGCAGTATCACTTGTATGTACTGCTTCACCGACTCTCTTCAACTGAAATCTTACTGCGGTGACAGAGTCTACCTACATTCCCAGTGAGTCTCCGGTGGCTTCACAGTGACGCGTGTGTACTGTTTCAAGATCTGCCGTCAGCTCATTGATGCTGAACAGAGTACGTAAATGCTCTGCCGACATCCAAAGAATGACACTGCCTGTAGTGATGAATATGCTCCATCACAAACTATAAGATTTTAATTATGGCAGGCATATGGCACGTAAAAAGCCCTTAAATTCATCTGTTTTATCCAGGCCTGCACTCCAGCTCGTTTCCCCTTCATGTTGCTGGCATTGTCATATCCTTGTCCTTGATGTTCGTTAATGTTCAGTTGATGATTTTGTAGAGTCTGAAGAAGTGCTTCTGTAAGTTCTGCCCCCAGTTGTGTCATTCACAGGCACACATCCCAGAAAGTGTTCCTCAACTGTGGCTGCAGTCCTTGAAATATCCACATACCAAACTACTACAGTCATTTGCTCGTGATTGCTTATGTCTAGTGTGCAGTCAAGAATCACGAAAAAGTACCTAGCGTCGTTCACCCTCCCTACAATGGTCCTTAAAATAACATTTGCAATCAGCTGGATAATTTTGTTCTGTATGTCCTTCCCAAGATAGTAATCCATTATCTCTTTATTCCTAATATGACACAAATGTTCAGCCATGACAGAATCAAACTGCGACAAAAGTTGCATTTGGCCTAAGAATTTGCCATTGCCATAGGTGTACAGGGCATCACTTGTACCATGGAATGCCATGTTCCATTTTGCCAAGTATTGGACAATAGCAATAATGTGTTCTAACACACCACTCCAGTGAGTTGTCTCCTTTTCAACCACTGCTGGTCTCTTATTGTCCATTGTCTGCCTCTCTCTATTGTCCAGTTCCTTCCACTTCAGCATGCATGCAGTATGCTCCGGTGCTCGGTCATGGCTGTGTAAAGCTTTGGAAATCTCTCTTTGTGCTCTGTAACCACTTGACCTGAGAAGATGGTTAGAATGTCCAAACAATTTGCATGTAAAGCAAAAACAGTGCATCCTTTGAGATTGAATGTCATCCAAGTGCATTTTGCTCTCTCTCTATTAGGCAGCACATGAAAAATAGTTCTCCGATGTAAATCTCCTTTCTGCTCATTGACTGGGAACTGTGGCAACACCACTTGAACAGGTCCAAGCTGAATGGCAGCTACCCTAAACGCATCTCTTATCAAGTCTGGCCAAGTTCCTAGATCCTCAAAAAATATACCCGACACTCCCTGCAAGTCATAGGCCACCGCTGTCATTAGGGAAGTATGGGCTCCTGATGATCCAGGCAACACCTCTACAGTTGAATCTGCATTTGCTGACATGCTTTCACCCATGGTAATGTCTGTAGGTTCACAGGAGGTAGCCTGTGGTGTAGCCGCAAGAGAGTGGTCACTTTCTATCTGTAGGATGCTGGCCTCACAGTGGGCAGAGTGGAATGCAGAACCATTTTGTTCTGAAGGCAGACTTTCCTGAATCTCCCCTCTCTGATGACCCACAGAAAAATTTCATAATGGAACCCGGTCTCTTTGCATCCTCATTCCTCTTTTGCTGAAGTTTTCTTTTTGCTGCTCCTGACAAATGTGTACGCTTCATCTCTAACCTAGAATTACTACACATGCAGACATTGGGTCCTTTTGTCATACTATTAGTAAAAAGCACTACTCTTCAGGTACATGTTATGCAACTTTTTTTGACCTATCTGGACTGCATAATGACAGATGTTAGCATTCTGAACACATTCTAAGGATGGTATTACACTATAGGCAGAAATGAAGAGAAACTACCAGTAGGCAAACAAAACTGCAGTGCAGCCATATAAACCAGAAAAATGGATTAGGTTCCAAAGTCACGTTAGTATGACTGCAGGCACAAAAGAATGAGCAACCTAATACTGAATGCTGTTTATAAACAAGCTACACAGTAAGCAAAATCGTATCGTAGGCCGAAGAACTGCTGATTAACAGTAACCAGTAGTGAAAAACTAACGTAGGCAATAGGCACAATTGAAGTGCATTACAAAATACATATTTGCATAATGACTTGCATTGACATCAGTCACTTTTGCACCACAGGCAGAAAGACTGAAGAATGACCAACCAGTAGGCACAAAAGGTAATGAGAAAGGCCCAAGTTACAGTTTTATGTTAAATACCTCACACTGGAGGTGAACCTCAGTTTTTTCTATACAATTCTTCCCCTTTCATCCCCCCAAATGACGTACAATATAGATATTACAAGCTCTCTGGAACAGACTAAAGTCTGAAAGAACAAATGACTAGGAGAGGCACAAGTTTGAAGGGGGAACACACCAAACTATGAGGCAAGAGAAAAATTACGGAGCAAGAAAAGACTACACCTGCCCACTACCTATCAATCTCTTGGCACACTTGAACAAACCAAACTCATTGGTTGAACAAAGGAGTAAAATCGTAGATTTGCTAAAAAAAAAACTCATTTGTGAGGGATGTAGAAGTGCCACACATTGGGAGACATTCCCACAACCTCCCCTTAGCACAGGGCCTATGGACAAAAGCATAAAGCCAGGGAATGTACCATGCATTACATGGAGGATATGAAACACTAAGTCCATTTTTGCTAGTAGCTTCAGCCCTCCACATTATGCTATGCAATCATTTTATGAGCAAGAACAGGCCAAAAACCAAAAACATCTGGAAACATTCTCACAGGTCCCATCAACCTCCTAACCTCTCAGCATAATTCCGACAGCCAAAAATAAATGCAGAACAAGGCGTAACAGCAGGGATAGTTTAAAACATTACTGTAAACTTAGATAGCAGAATAGTCTTTGCATTAGCATGCATTAAGATATCACTACATTCTGCAGAATTCTCAAACCCCCCCCCCCCCAAAAGTCTCGACACAATAATTCTGGATGAAGTGAAAACAAAAAACAAAGGTGTAGCATTAACAATGTGCTTTTATAGTACGTGACCCCACATTAAAAAAAAAAATCCAGGCAAACATTGAACACTGCAACATTCTCACAGGCCCTAACCACACTCTGAACCTTTCAGCACAGTAACTACTGACAAGAAAAAAGTAAAGTCATTGCATTAGTCGAACATTGCTGTTATACACAATAGTAGCGTAACAGGGTTTGCATTAGTATACATTCAAACGTCTGTACCTTCTGCAACATTCTCACCGCCGCTAACTACCCTCCCAGCTTTAGGTATTTTAAACAATGTACAGGCCCCGTCAACCTCCAAGTAGCATAATTCAGACAGCCAAAAATAACTGCAGAACAAGGCGTAACATCAGGGATAGTTACAGTACTATAAACCTAGATAGTAGAACAGTGTTTGCATTAGCATGCATTAAGGTATCAGTACATTCTGTGGAATTCTCACCCCCCCCAAAGTCTCGGCACAATAATTCTGGATGAAGTGAAAACAAAAAACAAAGGTAGAGCATTAACAGTGTGTTTATACAGTATGTGAACCCCCCCCCCAATTAAAAAAACTCCAGGCAAACATTGGACACTGCAACATTCTCACAGGCCCTAACCACACTCCCAACCTTTCAACACAATAGCTACGGACAACGAAAAAAATTGAAGTCCTTGATCAGTGAGCTGAACATTGCGATTATACACAATAGTATTGTGACAGGATTTACATTAGTGTACTTTCAAAACATCTATACCTGCTGCAACATTCTCACAGCCACTAACAACCCCCCCCCACAACATTAGGCATTTTAAACAATGTACAGGCCCCATCAACCTCTTAACTTCTCAGCATAATTCAAACAGCCAAAAAAATGCAGAAAAAGGCCTAACATCAGGGATAGTATAAAACAGTACTATAGATAGCAGAACAGTGTTTGAAATAAAAACTCAAAACCTACTGCAAATTCAGCTGATAAGCTACCAGCAGGATTTCAAAAAATGGCAGCCGAAGCCAGTTCTTACCATGAATACTTAAAAGATCCATTACCAAGCAATATGTCCCAACCATTTGAAAATATCATACATTATACCCTTACATAATGGTGGAAACTTGACAGAACTTACAAATTATAGACCCAGAGCAATTCTCTCCCCACTATCTAAACTTCTAGAGGGATACATTCATTTTGCAGTATGTCACAACCAATAATTTATTTGCCAACTCCCAACATGGCTTCCGGCCTCATGCTACAGTTGCTCTTCTCAGATGTACCAGGACCATCAGTTTAGAAATGAAGGTAAACCTTGATTATCTGTCTTTCTCGATTTCTCAAATGCCTTTGACACAGTTTCTCAACAAACTAGTAACTACTCCCGCCAACCTTAATCCCGTCCCTCTAGCCCTGAACTGGATCCAAAGCTATGTAACAGATCATAAACATCCAATAAAATGGCACTAGGATCTACCCCCTCTCTACTCCCAGTCACATTAGGAGTCTCACAAGGCTCCATCCTTGGTCCACTTCAGTTTAGTGGATTTATTGTCAACCTCAATACTGCCACCTCCCTAGCATCCACAATCCAGTATACTGACGCCGATACACTTGTGTCATATCTACCATGCAACAGGTCATGTCCCAATCCAGGCTGAAATAAGATAATCCTCTCCACTTACCCCATGCACCTAAAGCTATTCACTTAGACATCACCTCAGACTGCCCACCTACCCCTACTCTAGCCAACTGCAATATCCTTCGCTGTCCCATTATTTATCTCCTCTCCTTTTCATCACCCCTATCCCATTCTCTCTATCTTTTACATATATAGCATAAATGCTACCAAAAAAAATTACGAGCCTACTCTACCTGTTGCCCCCAGTAGCTAACTCACACTCTCTCCTCCTAACCAACTGGCAATCAAAATTAAATGTGTATTACAGCTCACATTCCCTTATATTGTCTCTCATAAAAAAACAGATAAACCGTAATTATTTTACATATTTCTACCACTTGTGTACTAAGATAAGCTTTTCTTCCTGTGCCTCCACTGAAAATGGGTTCTATCCCAGTCAAACTATCCAGTAAACAAATGTAAAATAAATTAATTAAAACTGGTATAACCACTGCCCCTCACCCACAAATCCTCTTAGAACAACGCGTCTCTACACAAAAGCAAAATAAAACCAGTACAACCGCAGCCCTCACCTCCCCAATCCTCTTAGCACAAGAACGCCACACTAAAGTGAAATAAAACTGGTAAAACCACAGCCCTTCACTCCCCCATCCTCTTCCTACCGGTGCACTACACAAAAATAAAATAAAACTTGTACAACCACAATCCCTCCCCCCGTCCTCTTAGCACAAGAACTCTGCACAAAAGCAAAATAAAAGTGGTACAACCGCAGCCGCCACCCCCCCCAAACCTCTTACCACAAGAAATGTGCACAAAAAAAAATAATGCAGTCATCCCCCCACAAAAAATAAAGTTAAATCTAAACCCAAAAACTTACATTTTATGCTTTTTACAGAAGGCTGCTTCTAATCCTCTGCTGCCTGTTCAAGACTGAAAGCTCACCTGCTTTGCTTGCTTTCCTCAGACCACTGCAGTCCTTTTTAAATTGCCCTTAAAAGGACAGTTTTTCAAACCTTTTGATAAATTGCCCTTAGAAAGACAGTTGAAAAGGGTGTTCTGTAATGACCACGACTGCTCCAAAGGCTTGAATCCACCATTGATCCATTCTTCGAAGTAGTCCGTCCTCATGCTGGTCCAAATCTGGCTCGATTTCCACAATCTGCTATAAGGAAAACTCCTCTGTTTAAAAACAAGAGAAGTGATCTTTATTATCCACACATGCCTTTTTAAGGCAGTTTATACAGGAAGTGCTTTGCAAGGACCAATCAGGGCCTTGCTTCATTACTTCCGAGTTTAAAAACAAAACAAATAGTTCCCAGGCTGCTGCAGCCAATCAGATCCCTTGTTTCACTGAGTGGACCTGATTGAGTGCAGCTTGCCGGAAAAAAAAAAAAAAAAAACGGAAAAACACATCAGATTTTCACAGTGACATCAGGGAATTTTGCATATGTCCACAAGGAGCTGAGGAATTCACTGTCGGAGCAACCCACGGCTGCTTGATGGGGGCCCTCATTTGAGGGGAGGTAATCTGGGTTTCACGGATGCCTAACGTTGGCTATGTTTGGGAGTCTGCTACAAGTGCTCACTTGATAGTAACTTGTGACACACTTTTTTTCTCTACCATGTGCTGTAAATGGCAAGTGCTCTAACTTCTACTAGCCTGATCTGCTTAATTGTATAGCCCTCCCACCACTTGACCTTACTGAACTGCATAGCACTACCTGAGCCCTAGCTCTAACCCTAAAACTCCCACCTTGTCCCCAACCATAACACTTCCCTCCCGCTCTCTAACCTGAAAGACATTATTGCTCCCAAAACCTAAAGCTTCACTCCCCTACATAAACCTAAAGTCTCTGATGACTCCCAAAAATCTAAAACTTCCCTCCATTCTTCCTAAATCCAAAATACATGATGCTACCCTAGCCCTAAAGTCCCGTCCTGCTTTTTAACCTGACAACTCCCCTCTTGTTCCCTAAACTTAAAGTACCCAATTGCTCTTTCATAATCCTGAAACTCCCACTCATTAAACCTGAATCCCACTCCTGATTGCTGCCTGACATCATAACCTAAGCTCCCACTCTGTCCCTGCTAAAGCCATACTTACCTTGCTGAAGCCTAATTACTGTGCTTTGGTGAGGTGTGGCAGCCCTTCTGTCTCCGCATGGCTGCTGCACCTGAACTGGAAAATAGTCAAGTTTGAGCACAAGCCTACAGCCCATGCGAGCTGCAAGATGCCAGATTCTGTGGCTGCTAGACAGTAGTCTTTGAGTGCTTGGGTTAGGTTTCTACAGTGTTGGCCAAATTAATAGAAATCAGTATTTTTATTGTTGTTTCACCATATAACTCAATACAAGAATATGAAATGACAAACAATATAGTTCATGTTATATGAGAAAATGTTCTGATACAATGTTCTAAAATTTTGTGACTGGCCCCTTTGGCCATTATCAAGGATTAACTCAGTGAGGCATAGAACGAACAAGTTCACAGGAATGTTCAGTCATAGAAGCATTGTGCACCCAAGCTGAAATTAGTTCTTCAGTCAGTTGCTGCTTGTTTGTTGTGATCTTTTTCTTCATCTCTGTCTTTGGAATAGCCCACAAGTTCTCTATTGAATTCATGTCAGAGCGTTACCTGGCCATGGTAATGGTAACACTTTAGTACCACGGACATCAGGGAAACTTGTCAGCCTTTGTGACATGGGGCATCATCGTGCATGAAATTGAAGTCCCCTGTCCTGATAAACCCCTTCTTCTTTGCCCAGTCACATAACTGAGGGAGCTGATATTGCTGTAGTATGGTTCTGTACTGTTCTGCTTCATGTTTCCTTGGACAATGTAGAGCTGACCTGTTCCGAAGACATTCATAACGGTCCACACCATCACCTTAGTGGGTTGCTTGATGCCCTGAATGATACAGTTGTCCCTCATCTGCTCTCCAGATTGTCATCTGACATATTGTACTTAGTTATCTGAACAATGTATTTTTGCTTTTGTCACGGAAAACAACCCATTCCCAGTCTTCTTCTGACCAGTTTTGAAACTCTTAAGACTAGCGCAGTCTTTTTGCCTTCATTTGGTTGGACAATTTCTGTTTCTTCAGAAGTCTTCAAGCTCGAAGCCTAGCATCCAGAAGTCGCCGTTGACTAGATCTCACTGTAACACCCTGTTGTTTCAGCATCCCCTGCGTCTATTTTCTGGATGCCTTGTGATTCTTAACAGCATTCTCTGATCAGATACGAATCATTCCAAGGAATTGTGGACCTTCTGCGACCACATTTGCCAGAACGTCAGTGCAACAGGCCTTCACCAGTATTCAGTTTCTACCAAATTCGTCTGACAGATGGCTGACTAACTCTGACCTTCTTGGTAATTTCTGATCCAGGAACACCTTCTTTGAGCAGAATCTCAATTTTTGCACACTTTTGTGCCATTAAGTCAGCCAGTTTACTCATTTTTAAGACTGTGGAGCCACGTCATTATAACATCATTTCTCTTTCAGTAGGTAAGTAACGTAGTAATTCCATGCTGAACAGGTGTTTCTTAAAGAATTAGCTAACTGAAATGATTTTGTGAATTTCTGAAAAAGCCAGACTGAAAATCACTAAAGAAACTACGAAATTTCCATTATTTGTCAATATTTATATTAATTTGGCCAGCACTGTAGTAGAACCGGTGTTTAACGGCATTAAAATGTTTTACTGGTTTTCAAAGACTTTGAATTTGGTAAAACACTCCTAAACTTTTTCTTTAACTGGTAATACATGGAGAAGATAGAGCTTCATGCACTACAAAGAATTATGACCAAGTCTCTTTAATCATAATCATAATCCTTATGTATAATCAGTGTGGATGCCAAGATTCACCTCTCGAGCTTCACTCTTGAGGTAGATTTCCTGACATCCATATCTCAAAAACAATAAATTGGCTATGATTGTAGACCCTGTCATAATCTTCTAAATTGTTTTTGGCCATTTTTAATTTTTTTAAGTTTTTATCACATGTGGACAATTTGCAAGAACATTGTTTATCTGTATATCACTGTACAATCTTCAAAACACATGATTCCTTATGGAATCATTTATTTGTAATTACAACAGTTATTAGATTATTTTTAATAAAAAAAATAATTCTTTCTTTTGTTTGTAAAAGTGAGTGTTTTTAAAGAAGGTAATTCCTGGCAGTAATATAATATGCCGTGCCTGTGCTAATTGATTACACAGGGATATAACGTTGGTTCAGCTGCTTAGTAGCATTTTAACGTTAGTACCACATGTAAGACATATCAGTTTTTAATATTATTTTTGGCCCTTTTGTTAAACATCTCTTGGCCACCAGTGACCCTTTCATTGTCCCTGTCTTACTGAAGTTTTTTTTTTTTTTTTTATTTATTTTGTTTTATTTTTCTACCCGTGTATAACTGTTGTCCAGTATTTGATTTTTTAAAACTGTTTGCACCTTTACTGTCCATTGTGTTAATTTTGTTTCTTTATGTGGAGCTTTTCTCCCCCAGGACTTTGACTCAGATTATTCTGGTCAATGAATGTAATAATAATAGTGATGGTGGTAATAGTAATGATAACAACAAAAACAATAATACAACTTTGTCAAGTATGATATGACATGAAGAAAATGAAAGAATGGCCTGTTTAGATTTGTTCTGCTGATGTACTAAGGGTAGTCAGAAATCATGTTGCTAAGCAGATAGAATCAAGAGCAGATTAAGAATCAATCCATGCAGACTTATATAAACTGTCACAATAAAAGCAAGAACTAAAACAGAAGACAAATGAAAAGGAGAAAATGGGTTAGAGGAGAGGTGCAAAGGCCTGAGATAGATCAGATGCCTTAGCTGTGATATGGGGTACATGTAGGTGCAGAGGATATAGAAGGATTGGGATGGCAGGAACTGTGGTAGGCCAGCTGAAGAAGATGCCCGAGGAGCTCAGAAGCTGTTATTCACAGGACATAGTTCGATGCAGTTTGAGGAGACAGAAGGAAGAAGAATGAGACTAGGCAGAAGATTAAAGCTGGTAATAGAGGAGACGGGTGCAAAAGGAGTTAAAAAAGATGGGGACTTATTAGAATGTCATGGGTTAAAATGGAAGATGGCAAGGTAGTAGAGGTAGGCAGAACAGACTAGGTTTTAGCAGATGTGCCAGAACATAGAAAGGAGAGACATATGTACATGGCAGATAGGATCAGAGGAAATAGTAAGTTAGACAATGACGCAGATGTGTCTGGTAGTTTGTACTGGATGAACAAAGAGTAAGGCAACCAAAGAAGCAAGAAGTAATCCTAGAGTTTCAGGCAGCTTAGAGAGAACAAGCTCAAGTAGAAAAAAAGATTTGAGAATTGGTGTAGAAAGAATATACTAGAAGTGCAGAGTAGGTCAAGCACAGACAGCCTAAGAAGTACTGCAGCAGGGATGTATGCCTGAAAGCAGGGGGTGGAGTTCTTGTGATTGGCAACCCGATTACAAAAAACATCAGGAGGGCATCAAGTCAGAATAGCGAAGATGAGTGGCAGTGAGAACTGTCTTTGGGCTGAGACTAACCTGAGCAAGCTAGGAAGAAAGATTCCCATGAATTGTAACAGGTGCGTACATACCATATTGCATGTGGCCATTAATGGCGTGTCCGATAGAATTACAGCAGCAGATAAGGTGGTGGTGCTGCGGTAGCATTGCCGCCTCACAGTAAGATGTCCTGTTCGATTCTCAGCTAGAGCGTCTTCTGTGTGGAGACATGCGTGAATGGGCGTACCTTCGTTGAAGGTTGTGTGTCAGGGCTGGCAACTCGGCGCGTAAAAATCTACTGCCAATCATTAGCAGACCAGAGTTCCGCTGTGGTGACCCCTAACCGGGAAAAGCTGAAAGACACAACAACAACAACACTGGGAAGGGCATGGGAACTGGGTAGGATATGTTGACATTTGGGATGTGCTGTGGTCTTTTCAGAGGTTTTTATTGGTGCTAGATATTAGCACAGCAATTTAGGATAAGACCCAAGACTCCAGCTCCCAATTGAAAAAGTGGACTTTTGAACAAACATTTGGGCTGGTAGGTGAGCTGGTGCCTTTTGAAATTCTCAGAATTGGGGTTATAATCCTCAATAGCTGAACAAGTATGAATGGGGGTAATACATTCCATGTCCAAGGTTGTAGTACCTTAGACTAGTCTCCCTTTTCTGAGGTACAGCAGTCTCAGAGGTAGTATGTATAGATGGTTGGACAGATGAAGGGGGGCAAAGCGTCTCCCCCCTGCAAAAACACTAATGATGAAACAGCAAGGTTATTATTTTTTTTTTGCAGTGCAGTTTATTTTTCTGAGCTCTTGTATTAGGAAGCCTGAGGACTATGGTGGGGTGGGTAATGCCAGGCCAAGAACTTCTCTGGCACTTTCTTTTGTAGGCAGGTGTGAGAATAGGAGGTATTGCCACCCATGCCAGGGAGACGTAGGGCAGCAGATGTAAGAATTGTGCCAGCACAGCCAGCTGGAATTTTACAAATAATTGTATGTTATTAGTATAGCAACCTGATCTGTACAGATACCTGTGCTGAAAATGTACTTGTGAAATCTGCTTGTGTTAATTGTGTTAAAATGTATCAACAGTGCCCCCTGCAGAAATGAAAAGAAATGTGCATGTATTATGGTAACTGAATAAATTGTATATATTTCAATAGAGGATACTGGTACAGCAATGGTTAACCAGCTGACATATTTTAAGAAGAATAAGGGAAATGTAAATGAGCTGTTAAATCATTAAATGTCACTCCACAGTGCTGAGTAGGCCCGGAGCCGATAGGTCTGGGAGCAGCCATTATTTGTTAGCTTTTGTAAATAAGGAGGGATGGTGTAAATGCATCTAGCTCCTAGGCATTGCCATAAAAGCTCTAAATGTATATTGTAGCAGTCTGCTAAATTCCTGTCTCAAACTTCAAAAGGAGATATTGTGGGATCCTAGAGTCAGGTGACCAGATAAGGTTATTCTGAAAGTCATCTTGGATATTATATTTTACAGGGAGTAATCTCGGAATATAGAATATTCCGTTTGTGGCCTGACTAGAAAGACTACTCACATATTTAATTTTGCCTTGCCCAAGTAAGTTACTAGGGAACAGTAAAATTGTCTTAGATTCAGTCAGGAATATAGTGAAGCTTAGTTTAGATATTGTTTTACTTTATTTGTCTGAGTCTGTCCTTCAATATTCTTTTCAATATTTTCTGTGATTTGAACTCTGTGGTTTACTGTGAATATATATTAAATATTTTCATGCTTTTTATTATTTATTATTAAATACATTTAATACTTTTATCATGGCTGGTTCTTGTAGGGAGCATTTAACATTTGAGAGTACTTACATTTATTTGGTGACACCGTGGGGGCCACTCCAGAAAGCCTAGCTGTCTTTGTGAACTACTACCATTTGTATTAGTATTAATATTACACAGTATAATTGGATACCCTTTTAAGAGCCATATAGTAGCTGCCTGGTGGCAGTGATAATTACCTTATAGTGTGGGCAAAGTTGGTAGAGTGTGTTATCTGTCCTAGTGTTTCCTTGTGTGTGTGTGTGTGTGTGTGTGTGTGTGTGTGTGTGTGTGTGTGTGTGTGAAGATGAAACCTTAAAGAGTGTGTGTGTGTGTCAGCTACTTGGGGCAGGCACATGAAGCACTGGGTTTACAGCGAGGGTGCTGGAAGACTTGGCTTGGACACTCGGCCATGGACCTAACCCTAAAGTTGTACCAATGGGGAGCCTTATTGGGGGCCTGGAGCAAGACAGATATAGACGCATCCTGACCCAGGGCTATGTGTGTTACCTGTGTGCTCTTAAGGGAAATTGTACTTGATGCAGAGAGGTCTGCATCTGGAAATACTGAGTGTATCCATTTGTATTCCAAGTGGACGTCCCTCTCCAGTGGTATGGATTCAGGCTCATTGATTACTGGCTCAGCCTGGGGAAGACATAGTGGTGCCCATCACATATTGGCAGCAGTGGTGGGAGTCATAGCAGGCAAGTTGCCTGTTCCCTCTGTAGTCCCCATGTGAGAGGGGAAGACACCCACACTCCTCAACTAAAAGATGCCAACTCAGCGGTTGCACAACAGCAGGGAAGAATGCAACCTCAAAGATCACCTAAATGTGTTTTTGGCCATTAAACTTCAAATGAACAGCATCAATTTAGAGCCATTCAGTAACTTGGCATTTTTCTGAATATGTTGACTAGTAGTTGAAGGAGAGTATGCTGGACATGTGGTGGAATGAATGAGTATGTGGTGCAGAGTGTGATAGTTATGATGGGGAAACATCTCAGTCTTCTTGAAATATACTGGTACATTCCTGTACCCAAACATGGAGGGAGTTGGAGAATGATATAATGATAGTACTAAACCAAGAGTGATTTTTTGCTGAGCTAGTACGTGAAGGCACAGGCAATGGTAAGTACTGGGTATTCTATTTAGCATGTATGAATGGGTTCAACAGCTGGAACACTGCCCCTGGCCAACAGTGAAAATTCTACAGTCTGGTTCATCACAAGCTGTGGGGAGAGACCTCCATCAGACACACAAATCCACAAAAAAAAGATTGTGTAAAGACAGATAAGCTGGTGGAACTTATTTAGACCGAAATGAGAGTCTGGAGAGAACCGTAGGGAGCAAAGCAACTTACAAAGATAAAGAGGACCATATAGCCAGTTCTGGAAAAGAATCTAAGAAATAAAGAGCTAGGGAGGTTAAGGAGGAAGTTCATGTTGAAAAGTACATATTATATGTTAAAGAAAAGGAGAAAGTAGAGTAGAAAGGATGTTGAGGAAGCAAAAAAGGGATAAACTTACCTATCATTATGGACAGAAAATTTCCCACAGTTTCTCCAGCCAGCCTGGTCGACATAAGCATCCTGAGGCAATGGAGCAATTGCCTCATGCACACTGACAACCCACTTCTAGTCCACTCAAATTCATTATGTGAGAGATGTATCCGTATCAAGAACCTAGAATCCAGGCTCTCTTGCTCACCAGTCAGTTCATCTGATACTAAGCAGGTTGTCAGCATGCACACCTCACCTCCTGCATCTACTAAACCAACAACACATAAATCTATATATGCAGAGGTCCTTACCAGAAGCTTACCTAAATCTCAGAGACCTCTCCGACACAAACACAAGCATGATTCACACAAGACATCCTTTGGAGAACATAGTACACAATCTATCACACACCAGTGTCTCACTAGTCAAGCCTCTAAGGTATAACAGAAAAACAAACATCTTAGTTGTAGGTAACTTAGTTGTGAGAGACACGGATGTCCCTTTCACCAGGTTGGATAAGGAAAAAGTCAGAGTCAGCTGTTTGTCAGGTTCTAGGATCCACCACGTCACACACACACTCAAATCTGTCAACAACAGACACTTATGACCATTATAGTCTATGTTGGTGTGAACAATTTGAGACTAACCTCACTGGACTATATGAAAAGAAACATGACTGAGCTCTCTTATGTGTCTCAGACAGGTATGTCGCTACCATTAAGCAGCATTTTACCTTCGCCTATGATGATACTTCAATATAAACAAAAATGACTGACTTCAACAATTGGCTTAGTTTCTGGTGTCATTCAAAGGGGATCCAGTATCTGTCAGCCTGGGATGACATGATCGACAGACCTCGATGCTTTGCTAGTGATGGTCTTCATCTGTCACCCCTGGGATTTCGGTTACTGACTAAGGCTCTTGCCATCCCCATAGTGCCTTTTGTAGGCAATATTACAAGTACAAAATTCCTGATGTAATAATACCTTCTAAAAACAACCTCAGGGTTATGCTGCTAAATGCTAGGAGTCTAAACCAGAAACTGCACTCATTGGAAGCAGTCCTTACCATGGAAGATGCTGACATTTGTGCAGTCACTGAGACCTGGTTTAAGGCTATGGAGAGCACCCCAGTTATACCAGGTTTCATTTCCTTCCACACCTTCAGACCACAAATGGAAGGCGTTAGAACTAAAGGAAGTGGTGTTTCAGTATTCATTAAAGATAAATACACATCCGGATTTGTTAAACAGCACGATTCCCTTGAATTACTTCAGGTGCAATTGACTGTAGGTAAGACCCCTCTTCAGATCATTACCAGCTATATGATCCCCTCCATGAATCGGAACATCCACTCAGCCTACTTGGATCTACTTGAGTCTATCAAGATACAATCCTGGTTTTGGATTACTTTAATTGCTCATCCATTGACTGGGTAAGTTATACGTGTTGTAACTCACTTTCCCAAAAGTTCCTGGACTTTAACTCCATTGCCCTGGACCAGCTGGTTGACACACCCACAAGTGGCTCAAACATCCTGGATCTGGTGCTCACCAGCATGGGGGACTGCCTCACCACCCCCAGTGTGTGGCCATCCCTGTTGAGATCTGACCACAAATCAGTATCGCTAGAAGTAACTGTAACACAAGATAGCCCTCCCCCCTTAGCAACAACTAGACTAAAAAATTACCCCAAGGCCAATTGCAGCCTCTTACTTGACAGCATAAATAGCTTAATAAGCCCTCCGCCCACTGATGGAACAGACACCCATTCTGAGTTATACACCAATGCTTTATACGAGCAGCTGTACAGTTGTATTGACTCTGCTGTACCTGATAGAACTAAAGCAAGATCTTCAAGGAAAAACAAACCTGCCTGGTGGACAGCTGCCATTGATAGCTTATACAACAGGAGAAAGAGTAGGAAGGAACGGGCTCAAAACTGAAAACACTCCCTCCTCAACTTAAACAAGCAAAGAAGACTCCTAGTGAGGTCTTCCAAAGCTAACTACAAATCCAAAGTAGCTTCCCTAACTAAGGATAACCACAAGCCATTATTTAGTTACATCCATAACCTCAAATGTAAGGCCCAGATTTGCACCAAACTTGTAGTTAATGGTACTACATTTTGCAGAACCTGTGTATATAGCAAACCTGCTGGCTGATGGGTTCAGTGAAAACCTCACTCCCCTGGTCTCTGCCACATATACCCCATAGCATCCCTAACATCCGTCTCCCACCTAGTTTCTCTGAGGAGCTGGCCTTAAACACTCTCTCCAAGACCAAACACAGTCTTTATGGGACCAGACAACATCCTAGGCTGTGTTCTGCATGGGTTAAAACAGGAATTAGCACCACCATTGGGCACACTTTTCAATCACAGCCTAAGCACTGGCTTCATCCCAGCAGAATGGAAAGCAGCTACTGTCATCCTTTTGCACAAAGGGGGTGCATTCATGGACCCAGGGAACTATAGACCCATTAGCCTGACCAGCCTTATCTGCAAGGCCATGGAACTAGTCATCATGGACCTTATTAACAAAGATATTGGAAATTTTCAAATGCTCAACCCCACCCAGTTTGGCTTTGCCAAGGGGAGATAATGCCCGTTTAATTTGGTGGACTTTTCAAGACCATCACCAAAGCACTAGACAACAGCAATTCTGTGCATATGACCTACCTAGACTTATCCAAGGCCTTTGACACAATTCCCTTTGAGGAGGGAAAGAAGCACAGTAAAAATAGGAAATCTGCAGATCTCAAATAATTCCTCACTTCCATGTTCACAAAAGTAAAAGAAGGACGGTAGTGTGTCAGCTTGTAAGGTGGAAAGGGGAAACAAGGAGGATATCAGCTAGACAGCCACATACCATTTGAAGCTGTAAGTGAAGTCAGTGTTAGGGAAGGACAATGTATGGGGTCTAGAAAAAATATCTCAGTATCTTAAAGAACTTTGCTGCTGTGTTTACATACCCCCAACAGTGCTCTTATCTGGTCATTCAGCAGCAGCAGTAGTGTTCTGGAGGACTGGAAGGAGGCCACAGAGTCCTTCAGGCAGACTGGGATAGGTGGTGGGCTAAGACTATTTTTTTAGTCTACACTGATAAATATTTGGACTCCTGTGCACTTTTTTAGCCCCATAGATTTGCACTTCCCATCTATCTGTGCAGCCAGCTTGGTTGAAATGGAGATTCTGAGTTAATGTAGCAATTGTCTCATGTTTACTGACAACCACCTACAACTTAAGCAAACTGACAGTGTGTGGGAGATGTAGTTATATAATGTTTATTTGAGCAAAAACTCCCACACATAGACACTACAAATAACAAGCAGGTTGTCATTACCACACACACCACACTAAACCAATTGCACAGCTCAGACTAAACAGACATACCTACATATGTTGAGGCTCCTAAAACTACCCTACCTAAACCACAAAGGCTTCCTACTATATTAGAAGTAGTGAATATAGCAACAGAGATAAAACAACTGGAACTGAGATCTTTAGAAAAAAGTGAATTGTGTAAACAATATATACAGGGGAGGAATGAGGTTTAAAAGAAGGTAGGACATGAATGAGCTATGTAATGTTTGACTGAAAACAATTGGGTAGATTATAGGAGTGTGTCAGTATGGTTTGTGATGTAAAATGCTTGCAACTCGGATTGTGTTGGTGTGGTTTGTTTTCATTTACATAAATATATGATTGCTTATGCCATGATGGTTTAATAAAGATGTTTCTTGTTTTTAAAAAAAGGGGCAGGAATTGAATCATTTATGTAATGTTGTTTAGGTTATATGATGTATATTAATATATTTGAAGCATAATGTTTGATAATTTTAGCTTAATACAGTTTGACTACTTTTGTATAAATTTAAATGTGCCTATGTCACAAGTGATAATTCAATAAAGGTGTTTAAAAAAAAAAAAGGCTTCCTAAATGTAACCTAAGATGAAAGTGCCCTTTGCAATCTACAAAGACTCTCAAACACACAGCATCGACAGCACCCGTCACAAAGCACCTAAAAATCACATTTTTTTTTCATTTCAGAAGCTCGTAAGACCAACCTCCAGTCAGTGTCAATATCCTAGTCATAGGTGAATCCGTAGTGAGGCACCAGCGTACCACTCACCAGGTTGTGCAAGGGAGAGAGTCATGTGCAGTCGCCTATTAGGTCCCAGGATTAATCGCATCACACTTGTACATCAGTTCTCACACCACAAGCACACATATGATAGTCATTGAAAATGTGGGTGTAAACGACTTGAGACATACCACCTTGGACTGTGTGAAGAGAAACCTCATGGAACTCTCGGCGCAGATATATATGTGATCCGGACACATGCTCGACTAGCATATGTCCGAATCACAAAACATCGAACACACATACATGAAAGCGCTTAACATCAACAAGCGCTTTCGTGTATGTGTGCCTGTTTCGTAGATCGGACTACAGTGCGAGTAAGGGGAAATTCCCTTTTCCCCACTGTAGTGCGATCTCTAAGTGAGAATAATAAAGTAGGGGGGGGGTGGGGGGCACAGGGGGCAAAGCCCCCTTGCAGAAACGTAGATTTTTTTTTTTAACTACACATACACGGAAGCACTTTTTTGATGTTAAGTGCTTTCGTGTATGTATGTTCGATGTTTTGTGATTCGGACATATGCTAGTCGAGCATGTGTCCTAGACCCATATATATATATATATATATATATATATATATATATATATATATATATATATATTTATATTTATATATATATATATATATATATATATATATATATATATATATAAATATATATATACACGTGTGTGTGTGTGTGTGTGTGTATATATATATATATATATATATATATATATATATATATATATATATATATGTATGTTTACATATGTATGTAAAATATCAGATTGGAAAGAGATGGTAGACTGATGTAACTTCTTTGCCAGGGATGGTCTGCACCTCCCCCTCCCAAGCTTCTGTATATTGACCAAAACATTGCCCATCCCCATTGTGCATTTTTTAAGCAATGTCCGTCTTCTAAAGCTTTCAACATAACTAAACAGAATCCAGAAAACATTAAGGTATTATTGCTCAACACTAGGAGCCTAAACGAGAAACTCCACACACTGTAGGCTTGCTTACCCTGGAAGACAATATACATCATCACTGAGACCTAGTCCAAGACTAGTAAAAGCACTCAATCAGTGCAGGGCTTCAATGGCTGTCACTTGTACAGGCTCATTGCTTTAGATTAATGCACTAAGTTGGAGGTGTCTCTATATTCTTAAAAAAAAATTCTCACCTCCAGACTCATTACCTGGAAAATCCTCCTCTTTCAACTTACTGTGAATAAAATTCCTGATCACATCATAGCTAACTACAGGACCTCCCTCTATGTCCCTTTTGGAACTCTGGACCCTGAACAAATTAGCCAAAGCCAGATAAGAAGGAAGAATAGCCACTCAGATGAAAGATAACCACATAGTCTTATGTAACCATGTTAGAAACTTCAGAAACGGTGCTTAGCTCTACACAGAGCTGATAGTAAATGATTCCACCTACTTAGACCAAGAGGTCAATGTCAGTATACTAGCAGATACATTTAACTCAAGACTTCAGGGTTCCTATCAGATAGTCAAACTTCTGCAAGTTTGATCCTCATATGCTCGACACCATACGTTTGAATTTGCCGAAGCTTGAGTGTTACAATGGAAATCTCCATAAGGGGAGGTTTTCTTTTTGTTCAATGTGGTGCGATCTTAGAGTTGGTATATTTAAGTAGTAGGGGGGTGCAAGGGGGCCTGCCCCCCTGCTTAAAACAGTTTTTCTTTTCTTTTTTTTGTTTTTTATTCATAGTCGAACTTTTTAAACTTCGAATAGGATGGTTCGAACATTCTGTGTTTGAAGTTATTAAACTTTGACTATGTAATATAGACTTCAAACTTCACCCCCCCTCAACAATCATAGATCACATACCTACATTTATGCCCGCAATCTCATAAGAACAAGTGCTCAAGGCACTATCCAAGGGCAAAAATAGTTTTTATGGGGTCAGATAACATACCAGGATGCCTACTGGCTAGCCTGAAACACCCTACAGAAATTTAGTACCAGCCTCCAAACAGTCTGATGAGCCCCTCATCTGTAAGACTATGGAAAGTATCGTCATGTAATTAATAAACAAGGTTATAGGTAATCTACAAATCCTTGACCCAAGCCAGATCGATTCTGTCAAGGGCAGATCCTGCCTACTCAACCTGGTCGACTTCAAGAAGGTTGCTGAAGCATTGAATGAGGGAAAATCAATCCACACCACATATCTAGAGCTCACTAAGGCATTTGATACCATTTCTGACTCGGATGTTGTTAATAGACTCTCCCAGCTAAATGTCAATCTCTATGTAGTTCAGTGGATACTAAACTGTCTCTCAAATATAACCCAGGAAATCATGGGTGTCTCCATCTCCTCTGAAAGACCTATCTTTAGTGGTGTACCCCATGGCTCTGCCCTTGTGCTACTCCTCCTTGGCATTTACTTCTTGGAGGTCAAAGTTGATGTTAAGGGCTTATGGCTGAGCAAGTTTGCTGATAAATTTAAATTTAGTAGTAGTATTAGCTCTTCAGAGGACATCAAGATCCTCCAAGAGGGCTTTTCTCAAATAAATATCTGGTGTCAAAAACATTAGACTAAAACTAAATGCCAAACATGTATAATAGTATCTTTCAACAAGCATGACCTGCACAGCAACCATTGTGCAGCTTATTAGTAAGGGTATGGCATCCAGGTCCAGGGATGTGATCATTCCTCTATATTTGGCTCTTGGTTGACTGATCATTGAATATAATGCCCTTTTTGTATGTACATCTCATTTGACACAACTTGAGCACCCACAGTGTTTTCTCACCAAGAAAAATCAAGGGTCTAAATCATAAGAAATACATGGATTGTCTTAAAGCATTGTACCTATTTTCAGTGCCTTATAGACTGTTGAGTGGAGACCTCTGCTTCACAAACAGAGTTGCAACAGATCCAATCCTCTCAGACATACTGAACATCTCCAAGTCCAGTGGTGGCATAAACGCCCCTCAAGAGATTTTAATCTGTTCCGCAACAAAAATAGAACATGTTGGAGGGAGAGAGATGTAACACAGAGAATTGCACTTCTTTGCAATCATCTTCCTCTCCACATAAAACAAAGTACTTACTATATTCAAATTTAGTCTTGGATGGCTGGGAAACTACAAATTCATCTCCATAGTAGCACCCTTGTCCCTTATGGAAAGTGGTAACATGTAAATGTTCCATTGCACTGGATTATTTTGTATTTAAATTACAAAGTTAAAAAAAAAACTTCATGGGAATTCACGGCTAGGCTTCTAAAAATCTTGTATTGTCAATAACCTGGTATGAGCCTATGAACAAGAGGCATAAGATGGGCATATGATAATAGCCACATACAGTAAGTAGAGCAGATCAGATGGATGACCACTTTTCTTCTTTTCTTACATCTGTGTTATGTAACAAAAGGTAAACTATATAAAAAGTTTTTTTTTTCCTGGTAAAATGTAAACTATGCCTATTTCTCTCATAGTTGCCGTATGACTTTTAGATGTTGATTTTGTTAGCATTTGTTACTTCTACTTAACATTGTAATTATACTTGATTTCCTACAGATTTGGTGACATCTGTTGAAAACTGTGTTGTGCAATGGAAGTGTTGCGCCCACCTATAATTAACATTGAAGGCCGGCTGTATAGAACTAATATAGTCAAAGAGCAGTCTTATCAAAATGAAGAAGATGATGAGGAGGATTTTTCATACACTGGTAAAGAAATATGTTCTTTTTTTTTACATTTATGGAAATGCTACTATTACAGCTTCTATTATTGCTTTTTATTTAACAGAACTGCCTTGTATTGCACATGGTGAGCATTACATTGCCTTCCCAATGTTCCGTCAGTTCGTCCGCCAACATGTCACACTTCATCAGTTTTTGAACATCAGGAAGTGGTGCTTTCCTAGCAATAGTTGGCCGTTAAGGCTGTGTTTTCTTGGTAAACTTCTTGTTGTTGTAAGCCCCTTCTGTCAGAATACTTCTTGTATCTGTTAACATGTTTAGGTAGTTTCAGCATTTTTCTTCTAATAGCCCTGTGTTCTTACTCCTAGATTAAATAGTTATTTAAATATTAAGATCCATATAATTAGTCTTTAAATTTATAATGAGGAGTTCTGATAATTTCATGTATATGTATCTTTTGACATTGTCTTTCTTGTAAATTTGGCTTTAGGGAGGACAGTCTGGCTTGTCTCATTCTGTGTCTATTTCTTCTCTAGTGCCGGCCTTGGAGAAGGCATGCTATGCTGCCTGTAACAACACAACCTTCAGCCCCCTCAAAACTAATGCGCACTTATTTTCTCTCCATTGTTCTCAGCCTGTGACAAACTTGACTTCTATGCCAGCAGGTGACAGGCTACAGGTGTCATCCAAACCTTCCCCGTGGATGTAGTGGGGAAGGTTTTGGGACAGATCTGGTATTAAACATTTTTATTCTTCCATTTTGGCATATAGAATTTTTAACTATATGTCCTCTGTGTGGACGTTTTTTTTTTTTTTTTATATATATGTACAGATTGACTTATCTAACTACAACTTCAACAAGTGCCTATCTCAATTGTGTTGTTTTTTAAATGTCTCTAGTATCTACACATGCCTTAAAGATGTATATGATTGTGAAGATACAGTGTCTAGGGTCCCTGCTTCTGCTAATGTTTGAAATCAGAGGTTTTCTGTTGATACAGAGTCTGAATTTTTGAATTCAAATTTAGAGAAAATGTTTTTATTTGACCCATCTGCTATTCAGGTCCACAAACAATTTGATGAAAGAGGGAAATTATTTTAGACAGTTTCTAAGATTTTTCAGACCCTCCAGTTTCAAATTTCCCAGATTTATTTATTTATTCATTCGTTCATTCATTTCCTTCCTTTGGTTTACTGGGAAAGTCTACGGATTACAGTCCCATTTTCAGCAGAGGCCTGGTGAGAAAAGCTCCGTTAGTTATAACAAATAATTATACAGTGCATAGATTAAAAAAAATAAAAAAATAAAATAAATGTAATAAATTAGACATTGCAGAGATAAAATTAAAAACTACAGAGAGACAAGAAAAAGGCAAACCATCAATGTACATTATTTACATTACTTTCACTGTGATAAGATGTATGTTTTTGCAACTAGAGAGGAATAACGGAGAAAGTTTGACCTTCTATAAAGGCTTTGGCTTATTCATTTATTTATTATTTTAACTACATAATTGACAAAGGGAAAGACTTAGTCATATAGTAAGATTGTAGAAAAAGAGAGATGGGGATATTTAGGTGATACAGGATGTGATACTTGAGGTTTGAGAAATTAAAGATAGGAAGTTAGGTAAGAGAGAAAATTTGGGTGAAAGTGGGAAAGATTAGTCTTTCATGCCCAAGAAACAGAGATTGCAGGAGGGGTTCAGTAACAAACGGGAACCTGTCTAATAAAGGGACAGTCTACAACTTAAGAATGGCTATGCTAGCATATCTGCTTCCTTCCTGTCCCCCTATCTCAAAACTTGTCCTAACAACTGGCGATGTTCATTCCCTTTTAGCAACAGATTGTGAAAGACTCCTTGGGGTTAAAGGTGGTACAGGAGGGCTATACTTGGCTATGGATTCAAAAACCTCCTTTCAGGGGACTTCCTCCCCACCTTCCAAACAAAACAGAATTTTTTCCTCAGGTTTTTTCAACTTTGCTCATTCTAGGAGCCATACAACCAGTTCCATTTATTCAAGTGGCAACAGCTTCTATTCCAGAATGCTGCTGGCACCCACAAAAAAAAAAAAAAAAAGTCTTCTTGGTAGTAGCTTAGCTATGGTAGGGCTAGAGGGCCAACTGCCCCAGGTGCAAAATGTTGGGGAGTGGGATCAGCTGATCCTGATCTCTCTCTCTAATGCATTACTGGCTTTTAAAAAAACAGTATTGCGTTTGTGGTTAAGCCCAAGTGCTGTAGTGCTCCATATGTGGTGTAAACTGTAACAGCTGCTTGCAATATTTTAGCAAGGAGTTTGCTATAGTTTAAAAGTAAAAAAAAAAAAATGTTTTTGAGTAAAAAATGAGCGCTGTAGCTCTCCATGCAGGCAAAGTATAAATTGTACTGACTGTTTGCTACAGTCTGAAAAGTTTTTTTTTGTTAAATAAAACATGAGCACAGTAGCACTCTATGCAGGTAGGATATAAACTGTAACGACTATTTGCTGTATTTTAAAATAACTTTTTTTCTTAATGAAATATTGTTAAAGGAGGGTTAAGGGCAGGGAACAGAATTAGGACCTGAATGGCTGGGGCAGGAGGGGGGGGGTGTTGTGCATTTGGCCACCTGGTTTGTGTGCCAGTAGGAGTGTCTGCTTTTTGTCTCTTTAATGGAAGAACTGGGGTGTTGTAGATCTAGTTGTAAAAGGCTGATCGCTTACAATGTGATGGCTGGTTTATTGCAGTGAAGTGTTTTTTCTTTGAAAGAGCTGGAGGTGGTGAGGTGCTTGTTCATAGTACTGACCCATGGCACTGGTTAAACTAGCTACGCTTCTGGATCTTTGAGACAAGTTTTAAATCTTCCTTCCTATTTCGATATGGCGAAGTTCCAACAGTTAAGCTGTTAACCCTTCAGAGTCTTTTGCCTCTTATTCCACATGGAAGCTTGATGGTAATATTGGACCTATAAGATCTCTGAACTTCTGGGTCTGGATCACACGATCAGTTATTTGCATTACACTTTGGTTATTTGCTGCTTCAAGTGTATTTATAAAGTCTCTAGCTACAGTCAATGCTTATAGCAAACGGAATGTAATTCATTTTTTCTTCCTTATTTGGATGACTTACTTATCCTTGCAGAATCTTCTCCCAGATGTCAAGAGTCCTTAGTATGGGTTCCAGCTCTTCTGCGCAATCTAGGATTCTAGATAAACATTTAGAAATCCTCATTGACCTCTTCACACCAGGTTGTCTTTCTAGTATGGCTTATAGATACTCCACAGCAAAAATATTTGCTACAGGAGAAGGTGTAGTTTTATCTGAAAACTTTCCTGAGCTTCTCCTTTCAGTCTCAGACTTCAGTGAGTGAGCTTCTCAGGATTCAGGAATTCATGGAATGTATGTTTCCTCTCTGTGTGTTGTACATGAGAAAGATTCTGTAATATCTACAAAACAATTAGACCAAACACTTGTGTCTTTTATATTTTCATATACTTATATTGGACTTTATATAAATGGAACTGCACTAGTGGAGATTATAAATACAAGTAATCACGTCTCCCCTTTTTTTCCTAAGCCTTCAAGTTTATCCATAGCTACAGATGTCTCATACTTTCCTTAGGGATTAAAAATAAATGTGCAAGGCCTATGGGATTCTCCAGACAGACCAAAGCACATCATTTTGAAAGAGATGTGGGATGTGATTTCTTTATCAACTATGGTTCCCTGGACCTCTCCTGATGATTACAGACAGCAACATAGTGATATGTTTCATCAGTAAGCTAGGAGGCAGAAGGTCATACCTTCTATAAAGGCTGGCTGTGATCACATGGAGTTAGCTGTTAACTGTTCTTTACCCTCCAAGCATTTTTCATTTTATCAGAGCAAAACATACCGGCAGATAAGCTGAGCAGGAACAGAACAGGCCCTCATGAATGGAGTTTGAATGAGGGAGTCTTCCAGGTATTGATCTCTTTCTGGGGAACTTCCTGAATAGATCTGCTGGCCTCCTTTCAAAACAGACAACTTAGGAGATGCTGTCTTTAAATTCCCTTGCAGGAGAATGTTTCTTTATGATTTCCAACATTTCAACTGATATCCAGGGTAATTCTGAAGTTTCAGATCTAGGACTGGCATTGCGAAGACCATTTTTCAGGGGCTCCTGGATACATATCCTTCCTGCTATCTGGCTGGATAGGCCTAGAGGCTACTGTGGCACTGGGAATGGTGAACATGGTACCAAGTTGCACTTAACCATAACAGTAGATGTTCAAATTCATTGCTGGTGCCGGAGCCATACCCATCCACCATCCCCTTAGTAGTATATAGAGTTATTGATAGGAATAGCATTGTGGTTATTTCTTGTTTGTTTAGTTCAGAATGAGTATGTTACTCCTTAAATTTTAGGCAAGAAATTCCTGAAGATTCTTCATTCTGATTTTCCCTCCTTGGGGCTGACCGATCAGCAGTCAAGAGTGGAAGTGTGGGAGGGAGCAAGAGCTTTTGGAAGTTTGTCAGTTATTGTACCTCGAGCAAGCCTAAAGGCTACTGCAGCAGTGAGGAATTCAAACATCTACTGTTATGGGTAAGTGCAACTTAAACAATTGTACCTTTCCTAGGAAGGAGCATCATCACATTTGATCCTGCCTAGATTTTCACTGTCTGTGTTGGCTGTTAGGGAGATGTGGCTACCAAGAAAGGTAACATACTCAGCTCTTACCATGTGTTCTCCTTTAATGGTGAACTGACAGGGTACAGTTACAAAAGCTTGTACAGTATGATAGATCATCAAGGTCTTCTTGAGGTAGAGTAAGAGTCCTGTAATTTAGTAAACCTCTGCAAGAGGATCTAGTGCAGCCTGGATGCCATTGTTGGGGTAAAAAATTATGATATAGTCATCAGAGTACTAAGGTAAATGATGACATATTCATCAGAGTACTAAGGTAAACGATGATATATAGTCATCAGAGTGTTAAGGTAAATGTAGAATTCCTTGAAAACTCTATCTAGTAACAAGGAGAGCATGTGACAACTGAAGATTGTCATCTTGCTGGTGCCTGCGCCTACCTTCATAACTATGAATAGTATATGAGGTTGGAAAACACACACGTGTCTCAGCAAATCAATCCAGAGGTACCAAAAAGACACCAAAAGTCTTAAAAAATTAATTTATTTAGCGTTTTCTCTCCAATAGAAACTTCATCAGAATACAAAAACCATTGTACCCCAGCCTCACTTTAAAATCCCTCCAAATTGCAAACTGACCAATCAGCACTACTATAAAATACTTAAAAGCTAGTTAAAGAAATAGGTATATCTTAATCAAATATATAAACACTAAAAGAATTTTTACATTTCCAAATGTTTCAGCTTTAACAAACAATTAATAGAGCAGGTTTCATTAATACCTGGCATTCTTATAGCATTTCATTTCAGCTGCCATTTTAACAAATGGTCATCTGTACAAAAACCTCTCTGATTTTTACTACTACTGATATTTACCTACCTCAGCAGCTACTGACTGATAGAGGAGGTAGGAAAGGGAAGAGCCAGTGTGGTTTCTGGCTGTGCTGTACTCTGCCTTCGCTTTCAGTTAGTGGGGACTACACTTAAGAGAGAGACACACACACACATGCAGACTTGCACAAACTCTCAAAACAATCACACTCTCATGTACAGACAGGCTATAAACATCCAGTGGCAGCACACCTTGCATTTATGATCTCCCCATCCATGTCAGTGTCAGACAACAGCTATCCAATATACACAGACACACGTAAACATACTCTTACAATAAGCATTTGAGCACATACAGTATTAGTACTACTCACATTATGTCCCTCTTATCACGCACCTTACCATGATTGGCAATCTGAAGCTGTTTTGCTTTACCCTGCACATATTCTTTCATTGAAGTGTATATGTGCATGTTGCTAAATTACTGCTTGCATCTATGCCTTTTGTACACTGCCCTACATGTTTCTAACATGGTATGATTATCTATGAAACATCATACTACAGAAGACTTCTTTGCAAAGTGGTGTCCTTGGTTGCATAAGGTCATAATTTAAATGAGCACATCTACAGAGTTTTGCATTTACATATGGCTCAGATAATCCATATTGCTAGGCACTGAGATGCTTATAAATCAAACGAGCAAATCTACTTGTGTGGCTTTGTGTACTACAACTTGTCAATGAATACCACCAAGTGTGTACAGTTCTGTGTATTCTGTCCAGGTCATTGCTTAGTAGTGAAAATGTGTTAATTAATCCATTTATTATGTAAAGTACCTGACTGATTATAGCAATATTTGGGCCAGACACAATAGGTAAGAGCAGCTGAAATCACTGCATTGTTGCACATATTTGGTCATCAATACACAGTGTTTTTTTACTTTATGCGAGTTCATTTTGGATAATGCCTTGTGCGTAATAGACTACTACCATGCATGTTGATTGTAAACCTGTTTTTGTCTTACAGTTATAGTTGCACTGTAATCCTACTTCATCTTTTTAGCAGTTTGGTTGTGTCTGTAAACAAAATTCTCATTTATTTTTGTGCGTCAGTGAAATGAGGCAGCAATATAAGTAAACTATATGCAACTGTATCTATTTTTCTCTTTTATTGTGCCTTCTCAGGTGCTGTGGACTGTGGGGATGAACCATGTGACACATTCATAGTGGAGCAGACTGAGAATGGTTTTCGTTGTGCCATGGAAGTACCCAGTGTGTTATACAAGTAAGTATTTATTGTAACAGAGTCTGTTGTCTTAGTTTTCTAATTGTTTCCTGGTTCTGTTTTCTTCTCACCCCTTCATCTTTTGAATATTTTGTACAAGTCTCAGAGTCTAAGGATTTTTCTTCAGTAATTTATGACTTTGTTCAGGATTATAATAAATGTCAGCTCCTTTTCTTTGCTGCTTTAACCTTATGACTTTATCCACAGTGTGCCTTGAAAAAAGTGTGTAGCATTTTGTGCACTCAATGCCTGAAGATTAAATAACTTATTTTTATATCTTCATCTAGACAGTCTTAGTCAGCAGGTGATATATTGGTGATTCAAGTAATGGATGGCACTTCTCTGTCATGCAGTTTTTCATGGCATGTGTGTGTGTGTGTGTGTGTGTGTGTGTGTGTGTGTGTGTGTGTGTGTGTGTGTGTGTGTGTGTGTGTGTGTGTGTGTGATTGTCATGTAATCCACTGCCATAAAAGGAAGGTGGTCTCCCTATCCTAGCTGCTTGGTTCTTTGTCAGTGAATATGAGTGTAAGTCACTCTTGTACTCAAGAAAACAAGTGAGCTGAAGTAGTTAACGTCATTTGATCAGCAACCTGTGGGTTACTGATCCGAGCCGGCAGCATACCAAGCAAAAAGATCTGAGCTCCAAGCTCCTCCCCTACCCATACTGCACTGCAACTTCCTTCCAGTCCTCAGATCTTGTTTGGCGCAGCTTCCCCAGCTAGGGATTCTTGAGCTCCAGGCAAGTGTCAGGGTTTTTTCTCTAAAACTTGGTTTGTGTGTGCCCTTTTTAATAATTTTGAGGTAAATTATTAGTTGTCCGCGATACTTATTGATTTTTTTCTTGTTTGAAAGTTGAAAACTTTCAAGTAGTGTAGGCCTCCCTTCCCGCCCGTCATGTGTGTGTTCTTTAGAATGTCAGAAAGTGACTTTCTCTAAGTGCACAGAGTGTGGCTAAAAGCTGTCTCCAGCCGATGGTCACACACTGTGTGTAGTTTGCTTGGGGGTGGTCCATTTGTCTTCTGGCTGCAAGGTTTGTGCGGCCTTCATCCCCCGAGCCCTGCAGGATGGCAGGAATAAGTTGATTATGGCGGGTCTTCTACCCGCAGAATCAATTTCTGCTGCTGCTGCTTCTTCAGCTTCCTTACCAGCCAAAGCTGTGGCTGTTCAGCCTTCTGGCCCTTCTCCCCTGTCCGGGACTCACCCTCCCACCTTACCACAGGAAGAGAAAGAGGCCAAGAAGATTAAAGAAAAGCACAGGGATACAGAGAGACATGTGGATAAGGATAAAGATAGAGAGAGGGGCCGCAAGTGACAGGCCGAGTTAGATCCAACGACCCCTCCTGCTAAAGTAATCTTGTCTCCAGTAAAAGTTCCCAGGCCATCCTCTCCTCTGCTCCATTCGTCACGTTTTTCTCCGGAGCCGGAGGAGGAGACTAGACCAACCTCGAGGTAGTCTTCGTGTCGGCGGCATCCTCCAGATCAACCAGAAGCATCTCTGAAGCAGACATGGATCGGATGATGAGAAGGTTTCTACAAACTCAAATGCAGATGGGGGTATTGCTGGCTCCCCCCTCTCCCGGTGTGGGCAGTTCGGCTCCTTTTTTCACCCCGATAGCTCCTTTTCTGATCCACCATCGGATATCGGAGTCTATGGATCCGAGGAGCCCTGGAGTTAGGGGGTCAGCACCAATGGTGCCTTCGGCCTCAATGCCAGCCATGCCCTCGAGTCTGTCTGATCCAAGCTCTCGGAGCTGAAAGTTGGGCATCGGATCTCAGGGGATGAGTGTGTCATCGGCTCTCTTGTGGTCAGGGCATACCATCCCGTTGGGTCCGACTGTTCCAGCTTTGGCTCCGATCTCTTCGTCGGATCCGAGGGTCTCGGCTACCAGTTTCAGAGAGGCTGGGTCTCCCTCTGCATTCGACTTCGTGGAGAGGGTTCTCTCTGGAGGATCGAGACCCCTCCGGCAGATGGAGCTTTTTGGAACAAAGGTTCCCCGGTTGATGCCATGGTGGTGGCGGTGGCCACAAAAAAAAAGGAACTCACCCAAGAAAGTTCCTCGGTTCACCCCCCAGACAAGGAGTCCAGGGCTATGAACCATCTTGGAAAGCGGACTTTTGCTTCAGCCACCTTTACTATAAGAGCACTGAATTACTTGGCCCACATAATTCGACTGCAGTGGGACCTCTTGAAAGAGTACACTGAGTCTCCACCAGAGTCCATGTCGGCCAAGGATAAACGGACCTTCTTGGCTCATATGGCCTCTATCAAGTCTGTGTCTAATATGTCCATGCGTTTACTCTGTCATGCCACTGAGGGAGCCGCTAGGGCTAGCGGGTCCAGTATTGCCTTAAGGCATCATGTCTGACTCCGTCTTTGCGACTTTTCGGAGCCCTTCAAGGCGTCCTCCACTAACGCACCCTTTGACGGTTCCACCCTGTTCGGGAAGATTGTCCGCGATATGCTTGTCCAGAGTGAGAAAGACGGGAAGACACTGTCAGTCGTCGGGATCCGCTTCTCTAACTCTCAAAGGTCCTTCTCCAGGAACCAGCGTGGGCAAAAAAAGCTGTGGTTCCGGAAAACTCGGCAGTCCTGGAATGCTCAGGACTCCTTCTCCCCTAGAGGCAGAGGTGGACAAAGTGGATGCCGGCCCAGAGGCAGGGGGGGGGGTGAAGAACTTTCGATCATGTGAACCTTTTTCAGAGCGACCCGCGCAGCAACCCTGAGGGGTTACCCAACTGCTCCTCTCTGGAGGCAGTCGGGGGGTGTTTTTCGATGCATCTAGCCCAATGGGAGTCCATCACGACAGATCGGTGGGTGCTACGAATAATATCCAGAGGCTATTCTATTCCCTTCATAAACAAACCCCTTTACACAAGGCACCTCTCGGAAGTCCCACCCACTCAGAGGGAGGCCACGGCCTTGGAAATACAAAAACTACTAGAAAAAAAGAGCCATCCAGCAGGTACCCCACAGAAACAGTCCAGATCAGACATCTATTCCAGGTTCTTTTTGGTGCCAAAAAAGACGGGGGAACCTAAGGTCGATTCTCGACTTGTCTACAATGAACCTGTTCATTGCCAAGGAAATGTTCCGGATGGTCACGCTTCAATCCATCCTGCCCTTTCTGCAGGAGGAAGACTGGCTGTGCTCGATAGACCTCACGGATGCGTACTACCATATTCTGATGGACAGGTGATCCAGGAGGTTCCACCACTTTTGGCTAGGGGCCAGATATCATCAATTCAGGCTCCCAACCTTTGGTCTCACCACAGCCCCCAGGGTGTTCACCAAGGTCATGGCAGTTGTAGCGGCCCACCTGAGACTTCAGGGCATTCATGTCTTTCCATACCTGGACAACTGGCTTCTCACTGCCCCCACCAGACGTCTATTCTTGCTAGCTAGAGATTTCTTTTTCCAGAATCACCTCAGCTAGGGATTACCATACACCTAAGGAGTCTTCCCTTCAACCTGTTCAAGTGTTAGACTTCATAGGGGCGAGAATAGATTCTTACCCCAGACAGACTACAAAGCCTGACACCACATGTGTTAGTGCTCCTGTAGTCCCTGCACCCCCTGCAGAATTAGTCCTGAGAGCATTAGGGTCCATGGCAGCAGCTATCAACCTGATCCCTTATGCTCGTCTGCATATGAGAATTTTACAGTGGACGTTGCAAGTTCAGTGGTCGATTCTTCATCAACATCTAGATTTTCCGATCCCTCTGAGCAGAGTGGGCAGAAATGCTCTCAAGTGGTGGCTCCAGTCTCGGAATTTGCAGGAGGGACGTCCCTTTTTTGCGCCCCAACCCCAAGCCACGGTCACCACGGACGCCTCCCGCCTAGGGTGGGGGGGCATTGTTCGGGCAGGATTGTTCAAGGCACGTGGACTCAAAATGAGATCATTCTGCATATAAATGTCCTAGAGATGAGAGTGGTCCTTTTAGCGTTGCAAGCCCTTCATGCTTATCTACCTCTGGGAACTATTGCGATCCAGTCAGACAATATGTCAGTGGTCTGGTATATCAACAAACAGGGAGGAACCAAGTCTTATCCCCTTTGTCGAGAAGCCATGAGAGTCTGGGAATGGGCGATCTCCACCAACCACTTTCTGATAACAATGGACATTCCGGGTCGGTCCAACATCTTGGTGGACAAATTGAGCATAATTATCCTTTCTCCTTACGAGTGGTCTCTGAACCCTTGTGTAGCGGAACAGATCTTCCTCAAGTAGGGTCAGCCTTGCTGCGATCTCTTCGCATCGCCTTCCAACGCGAAGTGCAGCGAGTTTTTCGCTCTAATCCCCCCGAGGGGGGAAAGCCCCAGAGACACTCTTGTTCATGCTTGGCCATCCGGTCTTTATGCATATCCCCTGCACCCACTCATGATAAAGTTCTTACAGAAAGCTCGCTGGTTGGGGAGCAGATTGATCCTCATAGCCCCATTCTGGCCTCAAATCTGGTTCCCCTGCCTACGGTCTCATCTCATAGCTCCACCTTAGATCTTGGATCCCATTCCGGATCTAATTTGTCATCCCTTGGGAATGCTTCCTCCGAATCTGGACAGACTGCAGCTCACAGATTGGCTGCTCCAGTTTCATTAATTGCTAGGACTCCTGGTATCTCTTCTCCTGTTGGTTGCGGCACATAAATCCTCTACCAGGAAAATTTATTCTAGCAAATGGAAACGCTTCTCCATTTGGGCTTCACAGAGAAATCTAGATCCTTTTACTGCTCCGATCACAGCGGTATTAGACTTTTTGTCTCATATCTTCCAGCAAAGAGCCAGCTCCTCCACAGCGAAGGTACAGCTGGCGGTTATTTCTCATTTCCATGTAGGAGACAATTTAGACTCCCTCGCTGCTGTCAGAATTTGTAAGACCTTTTTGAAAGGCACTTTTCTTCTGCAACCCCCTATTAAGAATCCGTCACTGCCGTGGGATCTGACTGCGGTTCTTCAGGCCTTAGTTGCACCTCCTTTCGAGCCCACGGCATCAGTTGACTTAAATTTTTTGTCATGGAAGACTGCCTTTCTGGTAGCTATAACTTCAGCAAGGAGAGTGTCGGAGCTGCAAGCTCTTTGTATGAAACCCCCATACCTTGTGTTTCATAAGGACAGGGTGTCTCTCAGGACTAAGCCATCCTTTCTTCCTAAAGTTGCTTCTGAGACAAATATTAATCAATCTGTTAATTTGCCTGTCTTTTTCCCTAATTTTCAGAACAAAGGGGAATACAAACTTCATTTGCTGGATGTTCACAGGCAGCTACATTTTTATTTGCACAGGAAGGTGGCCTTTCGCAAATCTGATCAACTTTTTGTTTCCTTTGCTAAGCCCTTTTTAGGGAAACCAGTTTCAAAGGTGACGCTGGCTAGGTGGATTTCCCTTTGTATCCTACAAGCATACAGAGAGCTTGGTTTACCAGAACCAGTAGGAGTTCATGCCCATTCTACATGTTCTATGGCGATGTCTGCAGCATTCTGGTCTAGAGTTTCCCTGGATGACATTTGCTCAGCGGCTACCTGGGCGTCTTCTCACACCTTTATTAATCATTATAAACTGGATTTGGTGTCTAGAGGAAGGGCTTCTTTTGGCTCTGCAGTGCTCCGGAATATCCTTCCTTAAGGGCCTCCCAAGATTTCGGGTAGCTGGGTACTCTGTCCCACAGGTTGCTGATCAAATGAAGTTAACTACTTCAGATAAAGAAGTTATGTACTCACCATAATGTTCCATCTGAGTAGGTAAACTTAATTTGTCAGCAACCGCCCCCCCTCCTTCCCCCTTACCTTGGCATTTTTGCTGAACTCTGTGTCCAGAGTTCACGAGTTGGAGGTTTGTCCTTGGTTTAGAGGTCTCAGGTTAGTTTGTTGGTGTCATGTATGGAGTGGCAAACTCGATCTGAGGATTGGAAGGAGGTTGCAGTGAAGTATGGGTAGGGGGAGGAGCTTGGAACTTGAATCTTTTTGCTTGTTATGTTGCCGGCTCGGATCCATATCGGATCCGTAACCCACAGGTTGCTGACAAAGTTTACCTATTCAGATGGAACGTTATGGTGAGTACATAACTTCTTTGAGGGATTTAAACAAAGTGGCCAAACAAAGAAGTGCTAACATGATTCTTCATCATAGGTTCATAGGTTGGTACTAGGCTATTGGCCCTAGGGCCTATACAAACCTAGCCATAACAATTCCCTGGCTATTTCATCTCAGAATATTTACTTCCCTGGTACCCTGTGTAGCAGGGTGACTGATGTGATCCCTGGGGTGAATTTCCTATCTCCCATCCAATCGTCAAGGTTCCTTTTGAAGAGGGCCAAAGAGGCACTCAGCTTGACATATATGGGCAGTCTATTCCAGAGTGTGGGGAGTCTCTGGGTCAGGAACCTATCCCACCAGCATGTTTTGTTCATTGTGATGACCAGGTTTAGATCCCTGGAGCATGTAGCTCTGAGAGATTGGGATTTCTTTAAGTGCAGCATGTCCAACAGTACTGGGTTTGACATGGCCTTGTATGTTAAGCAGAGATCACCTCTGAGTAGACGATATGCGACAGAATATAGCTGGAGTTTTCTTAGATGGTCAGCATAGGGCATCTGCTTTAGGCCTGTGATTCTTTTAGGGAGGTATTTCTGTGGCCTTTCCAGTTGTTGCAGATGTCTTGTGAGGTACATACCAAATGGGGCATTGAACTCTATAATGGGTCTAATGAGGGATGAGTACAGTGGGACAATGACATCCTTTTTTTCTGGATGAAAAGCCCTTAGTGATGAGCTGTGCCACATAGAAGGATTTCCTGACTGTTGTGGCTATGTGGTTATCGAAAGTGAGACCACAGTCCACTTGTGTCCCTAAGTCCCTTATCACACTTTGGTGTTAGTGTACTGCCACTTATGTGGTAATTCATGGGTTTTATTCCCAAAGGGGATAACTGTACATTTCTTGGCATTGAGCCTGAGCCCATGGCTCTGGTACCAAGCATCTGTTTCTGTAAGGCCCGTTTGTAGAATATCCACATCATTTGGGGATTCAGTAATGGTTCCCAGTTTGCAGTCATCTGTGAACTTTGTTAGCCAGAGTGCCTTAGTGCTGGCCCGTACTTCAGAAAAGTAGATGCCAGACAAGCGTGGTCCTAGGACTGAACCTTGAGGTACTCCGCTTGTCACTTGTCTGGAGCTGGATTTTGAGTCAGCTGCTTTTACAGTTGGGTTCTGTCAGTAATCCAGTTGGCAACCCATCGAGTGACGTAGGGATTAATGCCCAGCTTAGTAAGTTTATCTATGATTCCAGAGTGGGGGATGGTGTCAAAAGGCCTTAGTGAGGTCCAGAAAGGCTGTGTGTACTGCCTTACCCTCTTCTACGGCTCTGGAGATTGATTCGAAGAAGTCAATCAGGTTGAGGAGACAAGATTGGCCCTTTACGAAACCAAACTGGGTGGGGTCCAGTGTTTGAAGTTTGCCAATGTCGTTGTCTAAAAGTTCCATGATAATGCATTCCATGGCTTTGCAGATCAGGCTCGTCAGACTGATGGGACGATAGTTCCCGGGATCCAAGGTGGATCCCCCTTGTGGAGTGGGATAACTGTAGCTGTGCTCCACTCATTGGGCATGAAGCCTGAGGTGAGGCTATGATTAAACATGACACTTAGGTGAGGTGCCAGTTCATTTTGTAGTTCATGTATTACACAGCCTGGGATGTCGTCTGGTCCCATGGATGCTGTATTCTTAGCTTTGGAGAGTGTGTTTTTTGCCTAGGTGGCCATGAGTACTGGAATTTGGCAATCTTTTGGTATTGGGATGGGCCCTTTAGGGGGTGAAGTTTGCACTGAATTGATCTGCCAGCATATTGGCACTATATCCTTGGGATCACTATGTTTAATGCCATTCTGTTGTAGCTCAGAGCAGATCTGAGTATTGCCATTTACATTCTTGACATAACTATAAAATGCCTTGTGGTTGTCCTTGGAATCTTTGGCAATTTTATTTTCATAACTAGCTTTGGAGGATTTTATGAGGGATCTCAGCTTCTTACTGAGGCTGGTAAGGGAGTTTTTTGCATCCTGGGATTTTCCTCTTTTCTGCAACAGTTTCTTCCTTCTGTGTATAGTTTGTTTATGGTAGGGAACCACCAGATTGGGTTCCTTTTTTTTTGGAGGAGATCATCTTGGTTCTGTTTGGAATGGCATGATTCATGCATGAGTGGATGTGCTCGTACAGGGCCTTAGTGTAGGATTCAGCAGTCGAACTTCTAGTTCCCGTCTGCATGGGTGTCAGGAAGTTTGTCACTTCTGACTTGAGTAGCATGAAGTTGACTTTGTAGAAGTTTTTTATGGAAGTTTCCCTACTGGGGGGTGGGGGTGGGATGTGGATGTCAAGGGTGATTAACTTATGGTCAGACCTGACCAACGAGGGGGAGACCACTGCTGTGGAGCATCGATCTCCCATGTTGGTAATGACCAGGTCTAGGATATTTGAGCCCCTGGTTGGGAGTATGTATTAGCTGGTCCAGGTCTAAGAACTGTTGGGCAAAGGTGTTTGTACCCGAGTAGTTTTCCCAATTAATGGCAGGGTAGTTGAAATCATCCAGTATTAGGGTGTTTGGTTGTAGCTTAATATTATCTAATATGTTTAGAAAGGTATAGTGAGAATCTTGGGGCATGGTGGGGGATCTGTAACAAGCTACAATTTGGATTGCAGTCTTACCTAGTGTTAGTTGCACCCGTAGAATTTCAGATGCATTGTGTTGGGCAACTAACTTGGAGGTGTGAATATCCTTGGTGAATATGGACACTCCTCCACCTTTAGTGCTTTGGTCCTGGTTTGGTGGCTGAAATGTGTGGTAAGAGTTGTAGCCTGGTATTACAGGGGTGCTCTCTGGAGCCTTGAACCAGGTCTCATTTACTGCACAGATATTGATGTTCTCCATTTTTAGGAGTGCCTCGAGAGAGTGAATTTCAAGGTTTAGACTTCTAACATTGAGCAGCATTACCTTCAGATTTTGCATGCTTATATCTGTTACGGTGGTGGTTTTGTCCTTTGAGCCTTGCCTAAAAAAGGCACTATAGGGGTGGCAAGAGCCTTAGCCAGTAACCTGAATCCCAGGGGCGACAGGTGCAGACCATCTCTGGCAAAGCATCGTGGTTTGTCGATCATGTCATCCCTGGCAGACAGATATTGGATCCCCTTTGAATGACACTAGAAACTTAGCCAATTGTTGAAGTCAATCATTTTGTCCTTATACTGTGGTATCATTCTGGGCGAAGGCAGGATACTGCTCAGGGCTATTATATATATATATATATATATATATATATATATATATATATATATATATATATATATATATATATATACACACACATATACAGAGAGAGAGAAAGATATGTATAGACACACACACATAAATAATACATACAGATGAAATATACACATACACACGGTTGTTTTGTTGTTGTTTACATAACCCCAAAATGACATTTTGTGTGATAAAGTGCAAAGTTTCATAGTCTAGAACTTTAGTACAGTCGGGCTGCTTGAAATTATGCAAGTATGAAAGTGATCGATTTGTGACTTTCTGGTGAAAGAATATAAAAGGAATACTGCCAAAAATGACATCATCTAAATTCTGGAGCTGTTGAAACTCTGGTAATATTTTCTTTCTTTCTTAGAACTGCTGCAACCCAAAGTTAATAGTTTTAAGTGCCCAGAGTAGTCAGGGATTGTGGGAATGCAGGAGCTTGAGCCCCTCATAAAATACATGTTTGAACTTAGTGCAGCAGTATGTAGTATTATGTAGATTTGTGATTGTGCTGAAGTGGGAAGTTTGGATTTTGGAAATGTGCTTTCTAACTTTCAATATTTGGCTTTTAAAATGTATTATTTCCACATTTGTTGTTGCATCTTAGGAATGTGCATTTTTAGAAAGGTACACACAACCTTTCTTTACTGCCTGGGCTTAGAACACTAAATCTGTGACTGTGACCTGTGGCATTATCCTGTCTGACCTCTAAGAAATGTATTTGATTTTAGTGACTGGATAGCTGTTGAGCTAGAGGCCCTTTTGCAGTGCAGATAAGAAATAAAGTAATGAAAATAACTTTTTTGAGTTCATTTCTGAATAGCAACAAGTCACTGACTTGGCTTTTTGTAAGGTTCTGAAATATTCCTTTGTAGGAAGGAACACTCCATTTCCTTTTTTTGTCCAGTCTGAAGAATAGAAAGTAGAACAAATGCACCTAAAAGCTTAGAAAACATTATTGTTTACAAAAGTAACAGTTATTGTATGAAAAGGAGTTTTCATTAACTGAAGGAAATGCCACTGTGATAGTCAAAGGGCAGCCGTCCCTTTACAACCTGTTGGAGGCTAAGCCTCATGCAACCAGTTATCAAAAGTATATGTGTGAGAATTCAGAAATGTGGATTATGTGGCTGGCAGACATTACATCCGTTGAACTAATGATTGAAAAAATTTAGCCAGACATACACTTAATTTAAGAGAAGAAAACACTTGCTTTTCCATAGGCCAAAACTTCCACACAGATACCAGCATGCAGGGTGCTTTATCCTTTCATCCATAAACTGATATATTCAGCTACAAAGTTGTTGTACCATAAGGATAAAGATGGATTCCCCTAACATTGACCTTCTTCAAGTTATAAACAGGAAAACCATTATGAAAGGGTGCTTGTGGGCCCAAGAAGGATGGTTGCTTATTTAGAGAGCTGTTGCTGTATTCTAGGCTTTTGATCTCCAATGTGTTATGTTGCAGTACATTTAGTACTCTTGAGATCCACAAGAGTAGATATGGCAGTTGAAAGGGAAATAAATAAGATATTGCTGGCTGAAAGTGAAAATGTGGAGAATAGAATTGTCAGGATCCTCTAGATGTTCTTCGTGTTTCACTGTTGCAGTCATTACATTTGGGGTAATCTGCTGGCAGGTTGCCCTCAGTCAGCCTGAATATCAAAGTCTTGGGTCCTGTGTCGGTTGCTGTCTCCTCTTCCATAACGTCAGGTTGTCAAGGGTATAAAACATGCAGCCGGCACCATTTTTTTCAGTCTTTCTTGCCGCGTGGTGCCCGAAGCAGAAGCAGTTCGCAAGTGCCGGTCGGCCGACTCCTGAAATTTTCACATTCGAGTTTCAGAACCGAAGTCTTCAATTAAAGCTAAGTACCCCATTGGGGAAACTTTTTCTTGTTTCTTACCGATGTCAGTAAAAGTTAATTGCATTACTTGTGGGAAGCAAATACCTCATAAGGAGTTTCATTTGTACTGTATTCCTTGCCTAGGCCCAGATCATAACTTGCCTTGCTGTCAGTTTTGTGCTAGATTTAACCAACGCACTATTAAGCATCGGTATATCTTTGCTTCAAAATATTTTGGAAACAGATTTAATTACCCTGAAATGTCGTCTGATAGCAATCCAACTACCGGAGTTCACAAAAAACGCAAAGAAAAGGACAGAGACCGTCGAGGTCCAGAACCGACGACGAAGCTTTTCCTAAGCCAGTCGCCGGTTCACTGGTACTCAGTGAGGTGCTTTCACAGCCCCTGATATCCACTACTTTTTGAGTCGCAGGCCTTTACCGAGACCCATGCAAAGTCCGGTATGCCATGAAATTCTCAGAGTATTGTACCCGTGGATGTCTCTCCCTCGGATGGGTCTGAAATTGCTGAGCAGGCACCGGCTTCTGAGGGTGTTTTCAGGCCTCAACATTTCTATATAAAACAGATGCCAGCTTCAAAAACAACTTCTAAGGCTAAAAAACTGACGCATGAGCCACGTGCTCAGACCCCTATGCCTAAAAAAACAGATGATCAAAATGGCTGAGGACTTAATTACCTTGATCAGGGGTTCCCAACCCCCCCCGATAAGAGGCCTAGGCAAAACCCTGATTATGAATCTTCAGATCAGGTTTCTATTTCTACTGATCAGGAATTTTCTATACCACCCTATGAGGATTCAGATGCAGAAGAATCCATCCCATCTGCATCTCCTCCTGAAGATTATTCTTTTGAAGAAACCTTGCATACTTTAAGGGAACATTTTCATTGGGAGAGTCGGGATTTCTCAGAATCAAAAAAGAGGCTTAAGGATTTCCTTCTTCCTCAGCATAGGCCTTTGGCTATACCTCTTGTATTAGACATTGTTGATGATGTGTTTTCAGAATCAAGCATGGCTCGTGATTCCTTACCTCCGGCTCCTAGTAAGCCAGACAGATATTACAGGGTTCCTGACTCCCACAAATTTTTATTCAAAAACCCTGCTGCTGATCCTGAAACTATTTCACAGGGTCCCAAAGGTGTAAAGGCCTCTACAGCCAAGAATTCCCCTCTGATAGAGATTCCAGGGTGCTGGATAGGTGGGGAAAGAAGGTTTATACGTCTGCAACATTGGCAATTAGGGCCTTAAACTGCCAGTTTCATATGCTTAAATATCAATAGCATGTTTTGGGATTATTGAAACAGAAAATGATGTTGATTTCTGAATGTGTGGAAAATAAAGAAATACAGGAATTATTGCATGCAGCAGAACAGGTTGGAAAGCATACTTTGCAATGTGGTTTTGATTCCTTGGAGGCCTCTTGCAGGGCCGCAGTTACTGGATCTGTGATTAGAAGGCATGCCTGGCTGAAGGAGCAAAATCTGCCTGATCATGTTAAAGCTAAATTGTTGGATGCACCTTTACAGCATGATACTGTGTTTGGTAATAAGGCAGAAAAGGTTTTAAAGAAAATGGAAGACAAAGCTAAATCTATGCGAATTATAAAAGATTTCTTACAAGTGCAGCCACCCAGATTCAGTAGACACTGGCCTACTAAAAATTGGTCCTTTCCTGTGTCCAACCGAGCCTCACAAGGCAAATCCAGGCGCTCAAAAGGCTCTAGATACCAATCACTGGGTAATTACAGGTCAAAGCAATGGAGTGCCTCTACCTCCAAATCTGGAGGAAACAAAGCACAACCCTACAGTAAGCAGTCTCAATGACTTCCCTCTACCATCCTCAAGCACTTATCTTTTGACAGTGCCCTTGGGGGGGAAATTATCACTTCATGCTCAAAATTGGTAGGACAAGTGGGTATTAAACATAGTATCCCAGGGGTACAGATTTCATTTCCATACCTTGCCAATTCCAAACAGTTGGCCAGATCTGCTACAAAATCAATGGACAGAGGCTCAGAAACAAGTTACATCCCTCATGGATATGGGGACTATTCAACCAGTACCAGAACAGGAAAAAGTACAAGGTTTTTATTCAAGACTGTTCCAAGTACCCAGAAAAGACAATGCCTGGCGTCCAGTACTGGATTTATCGATTTTGAACACATTCTTGGACATCCCAAAATTCAAAATGCTGACTTTACAACAGCTTCTGCCCATGCTGGGCAAGAACGCTTGGTTAATGACTCTAGACTTAAAGGAGGCATACCCACGTATCCCAATAAGGGAATCGTGCAGAAGATATCTCCGCTTCAAGGCAGGTTTTATGCATTACTAATTCTCTGTACTGCCCTTTGGCTTATCTACTGCGCCCAGGGTCTTTACAAAGTGCCTGGCACCAGTAATTGCATTTTGCAGACAAAGAAGCATAGAAATCTTTCCTTACTTGGACGACTGTCTCATTCAAGCAGAAAACAAGGACATTCTTCTTCAGCATCTGGCATTTGTAAAAAGGTGTCTAACATGCCTAGGGTACACAATAAATGAAAAGAAATCACAACTGGTACCCTCTCAAAAAATTACATTCCTGGGTGCAAGCTTGAATACAACTGCCCAGATGGCTTACCTTACGCCAGACAAACAAAGGCAACTGACTATATACTTCAAACAAATGGCAACAAAAACCCAGTTATCTGCAAGACAAATTCTGCAGGCTTTGGGGTTCATGGCATCCTGCATTCTACTAATTCCATATGCAAGACTGCATATGAGGAAACTACAGTGGTATCTAAAAAGTTTATGGAGTCAACATTGTCACAGCCTGGAAACAATGATTCCTCTCATTCCCTGCCTACAACAGGAGTTTCTTTGGTGGGCAGAGACTCACCAGAACATGGGATGGTCTTTCACTCTACCCCCTGCCACCCAAACCCTAACTGCAGACGCATCCGACTATGCTTGGAGGGCCCACCTGGCGGGGAGATGCATTCAGGGCATATGGAGCCCAAAACAAATGCATCTGCATATCAACCAGAAAGAGATGTTAGCTGATCAGAATGCTCTGACAGCCTTCAAGGACTTACTTCATCCAGGACAACTACTGATAAAGACGGACAGCACCATGGTTATGTGGTACATGAACAAGCAGGGGGGTATACATTCCTTCCCCCTTTGCAGACTAGCCATGGCATTGTGTGACACAGCCTTGACTTACCAAGTACATCTTCAAGCTCAATTCCTGCCAGGAAAACAAAATACTCTGGTAGATGACCTAAGCAGAAATCTTATGGACCCTCACGAGTGGAAACTGGATCCACAAGTCTTCAACATGATAACAGAGAAATGGTGTAGTCCAAACATAGATCTGTTTGCCTCTCCCCAAAATTATCAACTGGACAAATTCTGCACAAGGACTTATCACAGATACGCATGGAAAGTGGATGCCCTATCAGTCTACGCCTTTCCTCCTCTGCCTCTTCTCCCCAAGGTCTTACTAAAGGTCAGACAGGAAAAACCAAAAATGATCCCAATTGCCTTGGACTGGCCTCGCCAGCACTGGTACCCAATTCTAAGGAATATGGTACTTGCCTCAAATACGTCATCTACTGTCTCAGCAGAGCAATCAATCCGCTCCGAACTCTGAACCTGGCAGCGTGGTTGATCATGTAATTATTCAAAAAAACACCTCTCAGTAAATCTGTGATGGATGTCATTTTGGAAGCCAGAAGGCCTAGTACTAGAAAATCTTATTCTGATAAATGGAAGAGATTCTGTGCTTGGAACCAAGCACAAGGAACGGAAACAGCAAAGCCAAATATTCCTCAGATTTTACAATACTTGACTGAGATGCTTGACAAGGGCCTATCTTTTTTATCAATAAAAATCCATGCCTCTGCCATCTCGGCTCATTACAACACAGAGCCTCCCATCTTTTCTCATCCTCTGCTAAAACAGTATCTTCAGTATCTTAGAGGGGCCAAAAATTTAAGGCCTCCAAGAAGATCACCAACTCCTGCATGGGACCTCAATTTTGTGCTGGAAAAGCTCACCCTGCCTCCTTTTGAACCAGCAGCTACTGCGGATATAAAGTTTTTATCTTGGAAAACAGCTTTCCTTCTGGCAATCACTTCAGCAAGATGGGTTTCAGAACTACAGGCCCTCATGGCTGTGGAGCCTTTTATTACATTTTACCTGGACAGGGTGTCCCTCAGGACCAATCCTTCCTTTATGCCTAAGTGGTTTATTCACCTGTCAAATTTTTACCCAAATCCGCAGAACAAGTGGGAGTGGATTCTGCATTCCTTGGACGTACACAGACAACTAAGATTCTACTTAAACAGGACCAAATCTCTAAGAAAGTCTGAGCAACTACTGGTGGCATTTGCTGCAGGATCAGAGGGGAAGGCTATTTCAAAGCAGACTATATTTCAAAGTGGATAAGCCACTGCATTCATTTCTGCTACTTGCATCATGGTAAACCGGTGCCCAAGGGAATCAGGTTACATTCCACCAGGGCTGCATCTACCTCAGCAGCTTTTCTCAGATGAGTTCCAACCAAAGACATTCTAGAAGCTGCTACTTGGAGCTCTGTTCTTACATTTACAAAGCATTATCATTTGCCTCTCTTCTCTACGTCCAGGGCAGGCTTTCCCACTGCAGTTCTGCAGGGCCTTCTAGCCGCTCCTAATGCTATTTAGTTCCAGCCTCCCACCCATAGCTTTGGGATTCTACCCAAATGTAATGACTGCAACAGTGAAACACGAAGAACATAGTACAGTTGTGTACACTTACCATAAATATAGATGAACGAAGTGTATTCAGTGTTGCAGTCCGGGTTACCCACCCGCCATCCCCCTTTTTTCTAGAACTTCTCTTTCCTTCACTATATTCTAAAGCCTTTGTGGTGTATTTGCTTTTAAATGAAGGTAAAGTTTTATGTTGTTACAATTGCATTTATATATATATTGTAGTTTATATATATATGTATATATATATATATATATATATATATATATATATATATATATATATATTTATTTTTTGCTCCCCATTTGGGGGGCACCTGACATCTGGGGCAAGAAAAACTGAAGAAAATGGCGTCTGCTGCATGTTTTATACCCCTGATGACCTGACGTCATGGAAGAGGAGACAGCAACTGACACAGGAACCAAGACTTTGATATTCAGGCCGACTGAGGGCAACCTGCCAGCAGATTACCCCAAATGTAATGACTGCAACAGTGAATACACTCAAACATCTACATTTATGGTAAGTGTACACAACTGTACTTTGCTTAGTAGCCTCATGATGAAGATAACCATTTGGAAAAAAGAGGTATCAGGCACTACATTGAATGATTCAGAATTAAATAGTGAAGTGGCTTGGCTGAGGTAGGAACAGGCCACTATTAGCAATTGGGGGGTTGTGGGTTGTGCGACTTTGTGGTAGATTAAGTCAAATACAAGGTCAGTGTAAGAGTGGTGTTACTTTGTAGTAGGAGGAGTATGAGCAGGGAGATGTAGGAGTTGCAAGCATTAATGCAGGAGGGGAGTGTGTACATTGCAGGTATTACAGAAACATGGGACAGTGAGGAGAGGAGCTGGATCATGGAGATGCGAGAGTACAGGTTGTTCAAGAATGTCTGAGAAGGGAGCGATGGATGTGGATTAGTAGCCTTTTTAAAGGGGGTCATTAGGTGAAAATTCAGAGAGTAGGAGGAGCATCACCCCAAGGGGGGGGGGGGTGAAATGTTCAGTACTAGAACCTCTGATAAGTGCCTTGGCATATAAGAGAAGTGGGGGCTACTAGAAGATATTTTATTGTCATCCAGACACATTGAAGGAAGAGCATGAGGGAGCGGAGGAGTGTAAGTGATATAACTAGGATGACTAAAGGAGCAGCATAGAAGGAAGAAGGTAGTAATTATGGGAATATGACTCTACCAAGAACAAATTGAGAAATTACAAACTCCAGGGTAAAAAGGGAGTAGGAGTTGACTGGGGTATTTAACCATGAGAGGTTCATCCAGCTGGTACAGGACTATACCGCAAAGGATAGAACTGTAAATATTCTGCTAGGGTAGAGGGGGTCTGTGTATGGATTTTAAGGGTAACGATTGTTATGTGAGATTGTGGATTATGCTCACCTGGGAAATTGTCAAAAAGGAGTTAGGTGACTGGAAGCAAAGTGAAGGAGGAAATCAAGCAATGGGAATGTTCCAGAGATGGGGTACTCAGAGATGTAAGGATTTTAGGAAGGGGCAAAAAGAGAAGAAGCTCATTATAACTACTTAGGAATGTGTGGGTAGCAATTTAGGGAAGATGGGGTTTACAAGAGTTGGAAGGAAGGGTTGGCGGGTGTAGAAGGTATAGTCCAAAAGTGGAGAGAGTAACAAAAGCAAACTTTGAATGGAGTTTAGCAGAAGTGTGTGTGTTCGGCCTGACAAGGGCTTCCAAGAGAGATAGCAGAAAGGCTGATAAGAATAGACTAGAGCCAACTGGGTAACAATGGGAAGAGGATCCTGAAAGAAGGGACTAGGAAAAGTACTGAATAATTATTTTTTCTGAATTATTCGCTGTGGAAAGTATGGGAAGGGTGCCATGCTGAAAGAGTGGAGAAGCACACTGAACAGATGAGTAGGAAGACACCTTGATAGACAGGGAGAAGGTGTTAGTAGGAAGTGCCTGCTTCTTTGAAGGTAAAGCACAGGGACCAGATAGGCTATCTCCCAGGACTGTCCTGAAACCAGCCAGTGTACTTGCGTAGTTTCCGGTTAGATGTCATCAGCATATGAATGTCCAGCTGCAAAAGTAAGTGAAGATAGCAAGTGTAGTTCAATACACATGAAAAAAACTATAGAACTACAGGCCTGTTAGCAAAGCTGCAGTGGCAGAGAAAGCCATGGAAAATCTGAATCTTCCAGAAGCATATTTGGAAATTCCATGCTTCAGGGGCAAGAGACTGAGAGAGAGAAAATCAGAGTTGATTGAAGTCTTGAACTATGAGAGGTTCAGCCAGCTGGTGAATAACTTTTACCAGAGAAGACAGAATTCCGGGTGTAGTTCTAACTAAGGTGGAAGGGAGCAAGAATGTCCAGAATAAAGTGCCGTTAGCCAACAGCCATCATGCTACTCTGTGGCTTAGTGTAGGGGAAGGGTAAGAACATATAATAGTATACTATAGGGGAGGGGAGTATGATGAACTGGAGAAGAGGGTTAAGGATGACTTGGGGATCTATGGACAATCTGAAGGAGTAATCAAATTTTGAGAATGGATCAGGAATGTATGGTGCATGGTTGTGAAGAAAGGCTTCAGGAAAAAAACAAAAAAGGCAAAAAAGAGGCCATTGCAGTTATACAGAAGGCAAGGCTAATAACAAGGGCACGAGAAAGGACAATCATGCTGTGGAAGTGGGGGTAGGAGAAGTAGCAAAGGCAATGTACAAAGAGGAAAACAAGAAGGACAGGAATGATACAGGCTGAATGGGAGTTGAGAGAAGAGCCAAGAGAAAGAACAAAGGCTTTTATTAGTTATATAAAAGAAGGAACGACAGCAGGGACCGGTTTTGCCAGGCTGAATAAAGATGAGAAGGAGATCATGAAAGATTGACACAAAGCAGATATAAAATGAATATTTTGCTTCATGCTTTATAATGAAAAGCAAAAGGAGGGTGCCTTGCTTGGAGGGAGTTAGGGCAGAGTAGGGATGGCAATGCTGATACCAGGATAGAGAGAGAGAGGAGGTTGAAAGAGAACTGACTTCTTTAAGGGAGGATAAAGCAGAAGTCAGATGAGTTTCATCCCAGGATCGTCAGAAGTCTGCATGTTTGGTATCTGGAATATCCACTGATTAAGATTTTTAGCCATGGAGGACAGCAGCTGCAGTATGCCTGTACAGAGATGGGGCAAGTAAAATCCAGTTACATGCCTGTTATCCTAACAGCAATGTTATAAAAAGTCAGAGAAAATCCAGAGGGAAAAGCTGGTTATTTTCCTGAAGGACAGCAACTTCTAGGATTACAAAAACCAACATGGGTTCATGACCATGAGGGGCTATCAGATAAACACAGTCTAGTTGTATTATGGGGTTGTATGGTAATTTGACAAGGGAATATCATTATAAGTTGTCTACTAGGACTTCAGCAAGGCCTTTGGCTCAGCCTTGCACAGGAGTCTTCTAGGAAGACTGCAAGAGTTGGGGAGGGGCAGAATAGAACTGGATTTCTGCATGGTAAAATGATAGGACATGGAAGAGTACGAGAGAAGGAATGTCAGGAATAAGGAAATATAAGTAATGTACTGTGAAGGTTTCTTTTGGATCATGTACCCCACTTTATGTTCATTAGAACAGAGAACAAAGTCAGACTTTTCACTGATGACAGATGGTTATGGACTGCAGGGATAACTGGGGGAAGGTGGCAGCTGATGTTCAGTGCAGATAGATGCAAAGTGCTTTGCCAAAGTCACAGCAACCTTTAGTGTGAAACGGAGGGTAGTGGAAATGAGGTAACAGTATAAGAAAATTATTTATGAATGTTGATCACTCTGCTCAGAGTGCCCAATTTAGGGTAAATTTTAGGCCTGGTTTATAGTAAAACATGCCTGGAGGTTTCAGGCATTTGCAGTATTCCAGGATAAGTAGCAGTACTGCTTTTCTCTTGTGTGGTGGTGTTTTTTTTTTTTTTAAAGGATAACTCTACTGTAACATGTATTACATGCTGTAAAGGAGATCGAGTTTTATTTTGGAGAAGAACTAATGCTGTGTTTACATACTTTATAGCATTTGGTGTTTTGAGGTAAAGTCAAGTCAAACACTGTAGTTCTCCTCATTATAGATTCTCTTGCTTTTGGGATTCTAAAAGACGGCAGAGTTTTCTTCTACCTTAGAATGCACATACCAGACATAAATACATATTTAGAGAAAGAAGTGGCTGTCCTATTGTATCTGAAAAGTATTGATGATCTTGGGATGCTAGCATTCTAGTTGTGCACTGCTGAACTTTAAACAATTTTCTGCTAATATCTCTTGAGATGAAATGTTCACCCATTATATATTGTTCCTTAGTGTGATTAATCTGCTCTTTTTTGTAGGTATATCATTGGTAAGAAAGGAGAGACTCGGAGAAAAATAGAGAATGAGACAAGGACCTCACTTAACATTCCAAAGCCTGGAGTGGAAGGAGAAATAGGTAAATTTCAGGAAGAGTTGTTTTATATTAAGGATGCATGGTCATTCAGACTTGGATAGAAGTTGGCATTCATTTCTATGGTTAGGGTCTGAGCTTAGCTGATTGATGCTAAAGATGTTGCGCACAGTCTGGTAAACTAGTGTTTTGTGTAATATTTTTTTTAAATGACAGTTTTAAAGATCGTGTCTTTCGGCTTTTCCCGGTTAGGGGTCGCCACAGCGGAACTCCGGTCCGCTAATGATTGGCACCGACTTGCCAGGCCTGACGCACAACAGGAGCGGCCTTAGGTCAACTGGTGCCCTAGGCAAAAGGGCTCCACGGCACCCCCTAACACACCACCTGGTGCCCCCATCCTGGTCTACCTACACCAAATAAACACTGGAAAAGCCCCCCTGCTAGAGTGGCGCCCTAGGCGGCCACCTAGTTGGCCTATGCCTAAGGCTGGCTATGACGCACAACCTTCAACGAAGGTACGCCCATTCACGCATGTCTCCACGCAGAAGATGCTCTAGCTGAGAATCGAACCGGATGGTGTCTTACTGTGAGGCGACAACGCTACCGCAGCACCACGTTTTAAAGATATAGTTAGTTAAATACGATTGAAAAAGCGAACGTTGTTAACTTGAATGCAAAAGGTTTTGTGGTAGTGATGTTTTTCTTAGTTCAGAGAAATTTCTGCTAAAAACTCTGAGGAAAATATAAAAATGTTAAAATGTTTAATTTTGATGTTGAAAGTCTTCTCGTTCATCTCACTGGAAAGTCTTAATTCTAAAATCTAACAGGTTTTTAGAGCAACTTTAGTGGCCAGCTCAAGGTAAAAACTCTGCTGTATGTGCATTTTTATGGTTGCAAAGATTTCCAGTGTAATGAAAAAAAAACAGTAAATTAAATATTTTGTAATCTTTAGTAAATGGTAAAGCTAGTCTACCAGGACAAATGGTCTTTTTTAGTACTAATGTATTGGTTTTCAGGATGAACTGTGGCTTTTCATTTCCCTTTCCAGTGGTTGTTTGCTTGTTATGGGAAATGCAGAATTTGTAGATCTGATACTGGAGGCATTCTACAGTGAGTTACTGTTGGTATTCCTTATCTGTCCTCAGCTTTCCAGTCTTTTCTTCTGTCACACCCATACTCAGAGGCATGCATGTTCCTTCTGGTGCTGACTGATATCAGGTTCTGATCTAGGATAGCATAGCTAGCCTCTACATTACTATTTTTCCCTAACATTCACATATTTGGATCTTAATTCTGGCATACATCATGGAAAATATTTCACATTCAGTAGCTGGAGGACCAAACACTTCTGAGTTTTCCTTTTGCCTTCAAATCAAAACCCAGGAACCAGACAAGTAATCTCTGTACTGCCTAGATGTGAAACAATGTCAGTCACTTCGGTAGGCACTATCACTTCATCCCAGAGATATAGAAGAGAGGGGTTGGAGGTCTGTATGACTTCACTGAAGATGACAGAAGTTGAGGATGCCCATTACAGGGATCAGCAGGAGGGTCCCTTTGTTTGATTCAGGCTGGTACTGAAGCATCAAAAGAAAGTGAAGGTCCGACATTGCTCATACCCTCCTACAGGTAAGGTAGCCCCATGGGCAAGTTTCTCCACCATTAGGAAAGAGGCAAGCTTGGGTATATCTGCAAAAGAAAAAGAGGTCTGTGAGAAGTGTACCTCAGGCATTTACTGTAAGGGGTATATCCCAGCATGTCATCACCTCTCCTTAATGCTGAACAGCAGGATCATGCTTTGATATGGCCTACTTGTGTGAAACAGTCCCTCTTATACACTGGTGTGGGCTCAGTGGTAGCACTCAATAGTAAGGGCATCTCTCCCCAGGCCTCTCCTGTCCTGAGTCCTATAGTGCTTGCCAACCTAAGCTGAATAAGGTCCCTTGGAGCATTCAGTACCAGAAATGCTCAGAGAGTAGGATCAAAGGTTAATCATGCTGTAGCTGTTTAGCATCTGTAGCATTATCAACAGCTGTAGCATGATTTATATTTGGTTCTGTTCTATAGTAGATGTTTCCCATGGTGCAGGAGTTCTGTTGTCTGATCTTTCCCTAATGCATGCTGTTCTCCACTTGCATTTGATAAGTATAGGAATAACCCATTCCAGAGCCAAGGTTCAATGAGTTGTTTTTTTTCTTTTCTTTGCTTTTCCTTTGTCTGCTGGTAAGGGGAATCAGAGGCCATCCTCTCAGGAATGGAAAGGTAAAACTTGATCGGAAGTAGTTAACTTCATTTGATTACCAACCTGTGAGTTTTGGATCCGATACGGATCTGAGCCGGCAGCTTGCCAAGCTAAAGATCCGAGCTCCTCCTCCTTACCCATACTACACTGCGACCTCCTTCCAATCCTCGTATCTCACTTGCCGCAGCTTAACCAAGATGGGATCTTTGAGCTCCAGGCAGGTAAAGTGTTTTTGTTTCACCAAACTGTAGCTGTGCGCTGTGTTAGTGTGTGTGTAGTTAGTCAGTTTTTTCCCCTGTTTAATCCTTGGTTTTCCGTTAAAAAAAAAAAAAAAAAAAAAAAAAGTAGAGAAAAGAAAGTTTAAATTTGTAAACTTTCCCCTAGTGTATGCCTCCCCTTCCCTCTCTTGGTGTGTGTGTGTGTGTGTGTGTGTGTGTGTGTGTGTGTGTGTGTGCACGTTTGGCTAGTTCGCCTTGTTTATTGTAGGTGGCTATGTCAGAGTTGCAAAAACCGACTTTTTCTAAATGCACAGTGTGTGGCCAAAAGCTGTCGCCGGCCAATGGTCACACACTGTGCGTGGTTTGTTTAGGGGTTCCTCATCTTACTTCGGGCTGCAAGATATGCGCAGCCTTCAACCCTCGGGCCCTGCGGGATCGCAGGACCAAGCCGATTCTGGCTGGTCTTCTTCCAGCCGAACCAGCGACGAGTTTTCTTCCTCTTCTTCGGCCACGGCTGTGGCTGTTCAAGCTTCTGGCCCTCCTCCCCTGTCTGGGACACCCACTTCAAAACAGGGAGATAGATAGGCCAGGAAGGAGAAGCATAGAGAGAAGGATAAAGAAACAGAAAAAGAGAGAGATAGAGACAAGGAGAGGGGTCGTAAGAGACAAGCAGACTCTGATCCTTTGGCCCCACCTGCTAAAGTAGTCTCCACATCAGAAAAAGTTACTAGTCCGTCTTCCCCTTGGCTCCGTTCTCCAAGATTCTCCCCGGAGCCGGAGGAGGAGGCGGCTCGGGCCGCTTTGAGGTCTTCCTCGCATCGGCCCTCCTGACCGGTGTCGGTGGCGTCCTCCAGATCCACAAGGAGCCTCTCTGAAGCTGACATGGACTGGATGATGAGAAGGTTCTTGCAGACTCAATTTCAGATGTGAGTGTTGCTGGCTCCTCCTCCCGCCAGAGCGGGGAGTTCGGCTCCAATGTTCACCCTGATAGCTCCTTCTCCGATCCATCCTCTGGTTTACGAGTCCCTGGATCCGAGGAGCCCCCGAGTCAGGGGGTCGGTGCCAATGGTCCCTCCATCCTCAACTCCGGCCATGCCCTCGAGTCTGTCAGATCCTATGTCGGATCCAAGCTCTTGTAGCCGAGATCTGGGCTTCGGATCTGAGTTGATGTGTGTCATCAGCCCTGTTGTGGTTGGGGCATACCATCCCTCTGGGTCTGACTGTTCTGGGCTCTGCTCCAATTCCCTCATTGGATCCGAGGGGCACGGCTACCTGTCCCACCAGTTTCAGGGAAGCTGGTTCCCCTTCGGCCTTCGACATTGTGGAGAGGGTACTCTCAGGAGGATCGAGATCCCTCACTCTTTCCCCGAAGTCCGCCCCTGCTCCCTCGCAGTTGAGTATGTCTTCTATCATCCAGTCCTCCCAGGGACAGCCTGTATCTGATATGCCCCAGACGGTTCCCCTTGAAGAATATGAGACTGTTTTGTGAGCCACCCCCCACCCCCTCGAGGAGGTCTCTCTCAAATGCCAGTGCAAGAAGAGGCACATGGACTCCATCGAGTCCCTCACTGAGGATACCAACTTGGAGGAAGGGGAAGACTCCCCCAGATCGCCCCCGAAGACATCTCCTTTGGAGACATAATGGAAATTCTCCGCCAGAGGGGGGGTGCTGGTCCACCCAAAAGCCTTCCTTGGACAAGTCAGTATTTCCGGAGGCATTCGACGCAGGCCCATCTACCTCTTGGATGCCCCCCCCGGCTGATCCTCTGGCAGACCTCATTACCAGCAGAGCTTGGAAGGAACTGGGCACAGTAGAGCCAATACCAAAATGGCCAGATAAAGTATGGAGCCCCCCTGCTGACAGGCCCACATGGAGTAAGGGTTCCCCAGTTGATGCAATGGTGGTGACAGCAGCCACCAAAAAGGAACTGGCCCAGGAAAGTTCCTCAGTCCATCCTTCGGACAAGGAGTCTAGGGCGATGGATCGCCTTGGAAAGCAGACGTTTGCTTCAGCTACCTTTGCTATAAGGGTACTGAACTACATGGCCCACTGGATTAGACTTCAGCGCGACCTTGTGAAAGAGTACGCGGAGTCTCCCCCGGAGTCCTTTTTGGACTAGGAGAAATGGTAATTCTCAGCTCATATAGCCATTCTTAAGTAGGTTTCAAATATGTCCATGCGTTTACTTTCTCACACCACCGAGGGAGCCGCTAGGGTGGGCGGGTCCAGTATTGCCATGAGGCATCATGCCTGTCTCCGGCTTTGCAATTTTTCGGAACCTTTCAAGGCGTCCTTCGCGAATGCCCCTTTTGACGGTTCAACCCTGTTTGGAAAGACCGAGACATGCTAGTCCAGAGTGTGATAAGGATAGGAAGACGCTGTCAGCCGTCTGGATCCGTTTCTCCAACCCTCAATGGTCCTTCTCCAGGAACCAGCGAGGGCAGAAGAAGTTGTGGATGTTATGTGATCCTATCTCGCCTACATTCTGTACTGATGGGTTACTCGGCATGCTATACTATAGAACAAAGTCTCTTATTGGCTGAGCTATCCCATATCCCAGGATGCACCACCACTGCTTCCCCAGATCTCATTTGCCGCTTTACAGCAAAGACGTGGTCTTGGACTTGGCTTTGCTAAGTGCTTTTTTCTTCAAAGAATTTCTGTCAGAAATTTTTGATTCATATACCCAAAAGCTGTTTTAACAGCTATCGTTGTTGTGTGACTGAGTTTTGAGTGATTTTTCTGGTAAACTTGTCCTTAATTTGAGGGAAAGGATCCCGTTTCAGTTAGAGGGGCCTTGCCCTCGCGCGTGTTGAAGTATTTAGTGTGAGTTTTATTGTAGTGTTATAGTTTAGTTGGGCAAGTAATCCCGTTTATGTTAGAGGGGTCTTGTCCTTATTTACTCTTCTTTAACAAAGTTTTTGAAGTTAGTAGCAGTGTTTGTGTAAACATGTCGAAAGAGCATAGACCTTCTGGGTTCAAAAAATGCCCTAAATGCAGCTACAAGATGTCCATAACGGACGATCACTCATTGTGTGTGTATTGTTTAGGCCCTAAACATCTTCAGGAGTCCTGTAGCGTTTGTCACGCCTTTTCCTCCCGAGTCCTCCAAGAGAGGAAAAACAAATTGATTCTAAAAGGGCTTATTACACCTTCTCTTGAGGAGGCTTTATCTTCCTCTTCACCATCGAAGAAAAAGAAATCGTCGGCTCCGACCAGCCCGTCGGAACTGGCCACAAAGAAATCTCGGCAGGCTTCTCCATCGGCTCCACGGACTTTGGAGCCGAGGGCGGAACGGTCTGCCTCGATGCCTCCAGCCTCGACTCCTCTGGCTTCGGAGCCGACGGCTAGAGCTTCGAGAGGCGGGTCACCTTCATCGGCTCCACTGTCTTCGGAGCCGATGAGAGTTTGCCCGCTCAGACTCTTCCCTTCGGCGAAGTCCACTTCGCCCGAGGGAAATTGCTATGGTTGTGGAGTCTCCTCGGCATCGATATTTATCGAGACGATTCGAGCCGGTCCCCAGTCCTTCGAACCGGTGGAGAAGTCGACTCAACTCGTTCGATCTCTTCTCGGTCTTCGAGAATGTCGGATTCGGACATAGACAGGGTACTTCAAAGGCTGTTTCAGTCTCCAGTCTTCCAAAAGTTGGTTTCGGCTCCAGCCCAGTCGGCTCCAGAGCCGATTGCCCACCCTGTTGTCTTGATTCCTCCTCCAACAGCCTCGGCACCGTTGGAGTCGGTGCTGGTGGAGCCGGTGGAGGTTTTCGGGTCGGCTCCGACCCTTACTCCAACCCCGCCCTTCGGGTCGGAGTTCGGTACATGGACCTCCTCGGTCGGCCCTGGGGGTGACGCTTCGGGACCGATTTTTTCGGTTCCGAGCCTCCCTCTCGGTGCTTCGGCTGTGGGAGTGCCGTCTACTGTTGTGGCCTGGGGGTCGGACCTTCCCAAGACTCTGGGGGTCCGGCCTTCAGGGCCATGAGGAGTGCTTTGGCCAAATCTTCTTTGGCTACCTCCACCATCTCTCCGGCACCTTCCCTTGGCACGGAGACTGGTTCCTTTGTTGTCCCCCTGTCTCAAGACAGCGGAGCCCTGGGGCCTGAGGTCACCCCCATGGGGGGTTCCCCCCTTCCTGGAGGTCCTTCCGGGCTCTTCGAGGAACCCCAAGGAAGAGACAGTGCAAGAGGAAGCACGTAGACTCCCCTGACGAGTCTGTCACCTCGGACACCGACCTCGATGATGCGGAGGGGTCCCCCAAGTCATCCTCGGATGATGTCTCCTTTGCGGACATCTTAGAAATCCTGAAGCAACGAGGCGACTGGCAGTCCAAACCCCCTTCTGCTGAGGAGTCTGTATTCCTCAAGGCCTTCGGGGCTCAGCCCTCCGCTTCCTGGGTGTCTCCGCCCTTCGATGAGCTTCTGGATTTGATCTCTCGAAGGGCGTGGGAGCACCCGGATTCTGTGGAACCGGTGCCAGCTCGCCCCAATAAATTTCTTTCAGCCCCCCCCCCGAAAAGGATTTTCTCTTCAAAGGTGTGGCTGTAGATGCCCCGGTGGTGGCATCTGCTACCCAACAAGATGTGGCAGAGGCGTCGTCCATCCATCCTCCTAATAAAGAGTCCAGGAGCATGGATCGGTACGGGAAGTGCACCCTTACTTCAGCAGCCTTTACTTTAAGGTCTCTGAATTATCTGACGCACTTCACCAGACTTCAGAGGGATCTGGTCAAGGAACTTTCAGATACCCTCTCTGGTAACCTACCTGAGCAGTTGGCCCAGACGGTTAGCTCTCAGCTGGCTACCTTATCATCATTATCAAACTCGTCCATGAGGCTCATTTTGTATGCAGCCGAGGGGGCGAGTAGAGCAGCGGGAACAGGTGTTGCTCTACGGAGACAAGCCTGGCTCCGCCTGTGTCACTTTGCGGAAGCCTTCAAGTCTTCCTTTGCCGACGCTCCCTTCGATGGGTCCTCTGTTTGGACCCAAGTTAAAGGACACCTTGACCCGCTGTGAACAAGAGGGTAAGACCTTGACTGCCGTAGGGGCACGGTTTTCCACTCCCTTCAGGCCTTATCCCAAGGCTAGAAGAGGGGGGAAAATGTGGTTCCGTAAATCTCAAAAGGCTTACTCCTCACAGCAGGGCGATCCCCCTTCTAGAGGCAGAGGAGGGGGAAATTTTTCAGGAAGACGCTGTCCCAGAGGCAGCGGAGGCCCCCGCAACACTGGAGACCGCGAGTCCTTTCGTGGCTCTTCAACCTTCCAGCATCCCTGAAGGATTGCCCGACTGTGCAGCTCCGGAGCCAGTCGGGGGTCGTTTTTCGAAGCACCTAAAGGCCTGGGAGAGTATCACTCAGGACCGATGGGTGCTCCGAATCATCGCCGGAGGTTACACCATCCCCTTATCTCAACCCCCCCCACCATCCCGGAAAATCCCGGACCCACCACCCAGTCAGCGGGATCTCGCAGCCATCGAAATCTCAAAGCTGCTTCAAAAAGGAGTCATCCAACCGTCCCCAAGGCCAGACCGGATTAGGGACTTACTCAAGATTCTTTTTGGTGCCAAAAAAGACCGGGGACTTGAGGCCCATTTTGGATCTCAGCAAACTAAACCGATCTGTCAAGAAGTCCAAGTTCCGGATGGTCACCTTACAATCCATTCTCCTGCTGCTGGAGAAGGGTGTTTGGATGTGCTCCATAGATCTCAAGGATGCCTATTATCACATCCTGATAGATCAGGCATCCAGGAGACACTTGCGCTTCAGCCTGGGAGACAGTCATTTCCAGTTCCGTGCACTGCCCTTTGGTCTCACCACAGCCCCCAGGGTGTTCACCAAATGTTTAGCAGTGGTGACTGCTCACCTGAGAAGTCTAGGATTCCAGGTGTTTCCATACCTAGACGACTGGCTCCTAACTGCCACCTCCAGGCGTCTACTCTTACAAAACCTAGCAGCCACTATATCTCTAGGCAACTCCCTAGGAATCACCTTCAATTGGGCAAAGTCTGTGTTGCTGCCATCTCAGCGCATACGGTTTATCGGAGTAGAGATAGACTCAAAGCAAATGCGGGTCTATCTTCCTACAGAGAGGATAGAAACATTACAGTCTCAAGTTCGAGCCTTGCTCCTCAAACACCGAGCCCCAGCCAGGATGGTCCTACAACTGTTAGGTTCCATGTCGGCCACTATTCTCCTAGTCCCCTTGGCAAGGTTACATATGAGGATTCTCCAGTGGCTCCTGTCAGTCCAGTGGTCTTATCAGGATCTCTCTCTGTCACCTCATTCTGATCACAGAGACGTGCAAACAGGACCTTCGTTGGTGGCTTCTTTCCTCCAATCTGGATCAGGGGCGACCCTTTGTTCCACCACCTCCAGTGGCCACATTGACTATGGACGCCTCCCAGACTGGGTGGGGGGGGGGCATTACCTGGGCAGGTCAGTCTAAGGCAAGTGGCACTCAGACGAAAGTCTCCTCCACATCAACATACTGGAAATGAGGGCGGTGCTTCTATCACTGCAAGCACTACACAGTTACCTCCCCTAGGGCATGATTGCCATTCAGTCCGACAACATGTCAGTAGTCTGGTACCTGAACAAGCAGGGAGGGACCAGATCCTACCCCCTTTGCAGAGAGGCCATGAAGGTATGGGATTGGGCGATTGCAACCAAACGTTCTCTGGTAGCAACACACATTCCAGGGAGATCCAATGTGATAGCCGACAGACTGAGCAGAACTGTTCTCTCCCCTCACGAGAGTGGTCGCTGAACAACAGAGTGGCAACTCAAATTTTCAGAAGATGGGGAACTCTTTGTTTCGACCTATTCGCAACCCCCCTCAATACGAAATGCCAACAGTTCTTCTCTCTCACCCCAGTTCCGGGGGAGATTTCCAAGGACGCCCTAGTCCAAGCTTGGCCCACCGGCCTTCTGTACGCCTTTCCACTGGTTCCCCTTCTTCCCAAGGTGATCCAGAAGGCGATTCGCTTGGAGAGCAAGATGATTCTAGTTGCCCCATACTGGCCTCGTCAAATCTGGTTTCCCTTTCTTTGGAAATATGCATTGGACGGTCCATGGTTCCTGGACCAGTTTCCGGACCTCTTGATCCATCAGTCGGGACAACATCATCAGTCCCTCCACTCATTGAGGTTAACAGCTTGGCTCCTCCTCTTCCGACCATAGTCAGGAGCCACGCTTTGGACCCGGAAGTCATACATATCTTGTCCTCGGCCCACAAGACTTCTACTAAGAAAATGTATAACAGCAAATGGAAGAGATTTGCTATTTGGGCCCAACTCCGGGGATTAGATCCTATAATTGTCCCGGTGTCAGAGGTTCTGAAGTTTTTAGCTTCTCTGTTCAATCAAGGTTCTTCGCTCTCTACCATCAAGGTTCAGTTGGCAGCTCTTTCCAATTTTCATGAGAGCATAGACCCACCTTTGATGAGGAATAAGTTATGTAAAGCCTTCATGAAAGGTGCTGGGCTGCTACGGCCTCCGATTTCTCATCCCGCTCCACCGTGGGACCTTAATGTGGTATTAGGTGCTTTGACCTCTTCCCCCTTCGAACCGGCAGCAACTTGTGATTTGAAATTTCTTTCTTGGAAGACTGCTTTACTGGTTGCAATTACATCAGCCAGAAGAGTTTCGGAACTTCAAGCCCTATGTGTCAAACCACCATACCTGTTTTTTCACAAGGATAGAGTATCCCTCAGACAGAATCCATCCTTTGTTCCTTAGGTTTGTTCTAGTTTTTGTCTGCAACAGTCGTTGGAACTCCCAGTTTTCTTCCCAAAGTACTCAGACAGAGCGGAATACATCTTCTACACCTTGGATGTTCACAGACAATTGCGCTTCTATTTAGATAGGACGCACCAAACACGGAAGACAGATCAGTTGTTTGTGTCCTTTTCGGACAATAAATTGGGCAAAGCCGTCACGAAAGTCACTATTGCCAAGTGGATCAGAGACTGTATCAGTCATACTTACTTCATTTCTAATAAAGAGCTTACAACTACAGTGAAAGCTCATTCTACAAGGGCTATGGCTACTTCGGCAGCCTTTCATTCTAAGCTTGCCATTAGTGACATTTGTGCTGCGGCTACATGGTCTTCTCCTCACACCTTCATTTCTCATTACAAATTGGACGTGGCATCTCCGGGGCGAGCTTCCTTCAGTTCCACAGTTCTCAGGAGTGTTTTCCAGTGAGCCACCCAGGAATCAGGTGCTAGGGACGCTGTCCCATCAGTACAGAATGTAGGCGAGATAGGATCACATAACATCTTTTAGTTATGTACTTACCATAACTTTAGATGTATGGGATCCATCTCTCCTACATTCCTAATAACCCACCCTCCTTCCCCCTGCCTTGGAGATCAGAAGAGACCGGACGGTTCGAGTTCAGCCGTTTCATCTTGAATCACCTGGCAATATTATATCAACAGTCTATGCGTGTGTGCATGTGTGCAGACAAACAAGATCTGGGGAAGCAGTGGTGGTGCATCCTGGGATATGGGATAGCTCAGCCAATAAGAGACTTCGTTCTATAGTATAGCGTGCTGAGTCGGAGCCGAGGATCGGCTCCGAACCCATCAGTACAGAATGTAGGCGAGATGGATCCCATACATCTAAAGTTATGGTAAGTACATAACTAAAAGTTCTGGAAGTCTTAGCATTCCCAGAATGCTCCGGACTCCTTCTTCCATAGAGGCAGAGGGGGACAAGGTGGACGCTGGCCCAGAGGCAGAGGGGGACCAAAGAACTTCGGGTGATGGGAACCCTTTTTCGATCGACCCAAGCAGCAGCCCTGAGGGGTTGCCAGACTGCTCCACTCTGGAAGCAGTCGGGGGGGGGGGCATTTTTCGAGGCACCTAGCTCAATGGGAGTCCATAACATTAGATCGCTGGGTGCTTCGAATAATATCCAGAGGTTATTCCATTCCCTTCATAAACAGTCCCCTATCCACAAGGCGCCTCCCGGGCGTCCCACCCGCTCAAAGGGAGGCAGCAGCTTTGGAAAGAGAAAAGCTGCTAGGTAAAAGAGCAATCCAGCTGGTACCCCCAGACCAGTCCGGATCAGGCATCTATTCCAATTTCTTTTTGGTACCAAAAAAGACGGGGGACTTGAGGCCGATTCTCAACCTATCCACAATGAACCTCTCCGTTGCCAAGGAGAAGTTCCAGATGGTCACATTGCAATCCATCCTGCCATTCTTGCAGGAGGAAGACTGGATGTGCACGGTAGACCTCAAGGATGCGTACTACCATATCCTGAAGGACAGGCGATCCAGGAGGTTCCTCCGCATTCGGCTAGGAGCCAGTCACTACCAGTTCAGGGTCCTACCCTTCGGTCTTACCACAGCTTCCAGGGTGCTTACCAAGGTCATGGCAGTTGTAACGGCCCATCTGAGGCTTCAGGGCATTCAGTTCTTCCCGTACTTGGAGATGACTGGCTCCTCACCCCCCACCAGGCATCAACTTGTACTAGCCAGAAATTCCTTTCTTCAGTTGTCAAATCTGCTGGGTATTACAATAAAACTCAAAGAAGTCCTTTCTTCAGCCTGTTCAGGTTCTGGACTTCATAGGGGCAAGAATAGATTCTCTTCAGGCCAGGATATTTTTGACCCCAGACAGACTTCGGAGCCTGACCCTCCACGTCTTGGTGCTTCTTCAGACTCCTTCACCCCCAGCAGAGTTGGTCCTGAGAGCCCTAGGTTCCATGGCAGCAGCTATAAATCTGGTTCCTTGTGCACATCTGCATATGAGAGTGTTACAGTGGATGTTACAACTTCAGTGGTCTCTTGTTGTATCAGCCCCTAGACTTCCCAATCCCTCTAAGCAAAGTGTGGAAAGCTTCTCTTATGTGGTGGCTACAATCCCAGGATCTGCGAGAAGGACGTCCCTTTGTTACGCCTGCCCCAAGCCACAGTGAACACGGACATCTCTCGCTTAGGGTAGGAGGGGGGCATTGCTCGGGTAGGACTGTCCAAGGCACGTAGACCCCAAGCGAGACCATTCTGCATATCAATGTCCTAGAGATGAGAGCAGTTCTTTTAGCGTTGCAGGCCTTTCATGCTTCTCTTCCTCTGGGAACTATTGTGATTCAGACAATATGTCAGTGGTCTGGTATATCAACAAACAGGGGGGGGGGACCAGGTCCTATCCACTTTGTCGAGAGGCCATGAGAGTGTGGCAATGGGCAATCTCCACCAACCGTTTTCTGATAGCAACGCACATCCCGGGTCGGTCCAACATTTTGGCAGACAAACTGAGCAGGACTATCCTTTTGCCTTACGAGTGGTCTCTGAACCCTTATGTAGTGGAACAGATCTTCAAGTGGGGTCAGCCTTGCTACGACATCTTCACATCGCCGTCCAACGTGAAGTGCTCTGATTCCCCCAAGGGGGGAAGCCCCCAGAGACGCTCTTGTCCATGCTTGGCCACCTGGTCTTCTTTATGTGTACCCCCCCCCTTCCTCTCATGATAAAATTCTTAAAGCTCGGCAGTTGGGGAGCAGGATTATCCTCATAGCCCCATTCTGGCCTCGTCAGATCTGGTTTCCCTACCTATGGTCGCATCTAGTAACTCCACCCTGGATATTGGATCCCATTCCGGATCTCATTAGTCATCCCTCGGGAATTCCTCCACTGAATCTGGACAGCCTCAAGCTTGCTGCTTAGTTGCTCCAGTTCCATTAATTGCTAGGACTCCCGGTCTCTCTTCCTCCGTTAAGTCCATTCTGGTAGCGGCACAGAAATCCACTACCAGGAAGGTGTACCGTAGTAAATAGAAGCGTTTTTTCATTTGGGCTTCTCAGAGAAATTTGAATCCCTTTACCACTCCTATCCAGCGATGTTAGATTTTTTGTCTCAAACCTTCCACAAAGGGCCAGCTCTTCCACAGTGAAAGTCCATCTGGCAGCTATATCCCATTTTCATGTAGGAGAGAATTCAGGTTCTCTAGCTGCTGCCAGAATTTGTAAGACTTTTATCAAAGGTACTTTTTTTACTGAGACCTCCTATCAAACATCCTTCTCCTCCATGGGATTTGACCTTGGTTCTTCAGGCCTTAGTTGCACCTCCATTCGAACCCGCAGCATCAGTTGATCTGAAATTCTTGTCATGGAAGACAGACTTCCTGGTAGCTAACACTTCAGCCAGGAGAGTGTCGGAGCTTCAAGCCTTATGTATGAAACCCCAGTACCTAGTTTTTCATAAGGATAGGGTGACTCTCAGGACTTAACCATTCTTTCCTTCCTAAAATTGCTTCGGAGTCGAACATTAATCAGTCTATTAATCTACCTGTATTTTTCCCTAACTTTCAAAATAAAGGGGAATACAAGCTTCATTTGCTGGACGTTCACAGTCAGTTACACTTTTATTTACATAGGTCTAAATCCTTCCGTAAGTCTGATGAGCTTTTTGTTTCCTTTACTAAACCCTTTTTAGGGAAACCAGTTTCAAAAGGGACTCTTGCTAGATGGATCTGGCTTTGTATTTTACAGGCATACAAAGAACATGGATTACTGGAACCAGAAGGGGTTCATGCTCATTCTACTCGTGCTTTGGCTACTTCTGCTGCATTCTTGTCTAGAGTTTCCCTGGATGACATTTGTTCAGTGGCTACCTGGGCTTCCTCTCACACTTTTATTACTCATTATAAACTGGATATGGTGTCTAGAGGAAGGGGTTCTTTTGGTTCTGCAGTGCTCCGGAATATCCTTCCTTTGGGGCCTTCCAAGATTATTGGTAGCTGGGGTCTCTGTCCCACAGGTTGGTGATCAAATGAAGTTAACTACTTCAGATAAAGACGTTATGTACTCACCATAATGTTCCATCTGAGTAGTTAGACTTCATTTGTCAGCAACCTTCCCTTCCTCCTTCCCCCTGAACTTGGTGGTTTATGTCTCTGTTTCGGGCTCAATGTCCTGGGTCTGGCGAGCCTAGTTTGTGTTTTGGTCAGGTTTTTATATCTTGGGTTGTGTGTCACACAGTGGGTGGCAAACTCGATCTGAGGATTGGAAGGAGGTTGCAGTGTAGTATGGGTAAGGGGGAGGAGCTTGGAGCTCGGATGTTTAGCTTGTTAAGCTGCCGGCTCGGATCCGAAACCCACAGGTAGCTGACAAATGAAGTCTAACTACTCAGATGGAATGTTATGGTGAGTACATAACTTCTTTTTCTTTCCTATATGCAGTTCTCACCTGTATTCCCACATTTGAAGCAACACTCAGGCTGATGTAATCCTTGGACTGGCTTTGGCCTTCTTGCCTTCCAACCTTTCCATAGGTTTAGCCCTTTATTAGATGGTAGGATGAAAAGGTGTTTTGGTATCTGGGACCTAAACAGAAGTAAGCTCTAGTTTATTATTTTTATTTATTTACTAAGTATTTCACTCCACAGTGCTAGAGCACTAGAGAATATATCTACCTTCATAGGAAGAAAGGCAGGAAACTCTAGGTGATTCCAAGCTGCAAAAATAAGCAGCCAAATTCAACACAGTAGCACACCATTTTGGATTCAGTAAGTGATGCCCACTGCCACGCAAACAAGGTTAAACACTGTGGCATGCTAATTACAGCATAAGCAGCTGAATTGTATGATAATTAACCCCTCCAACACAGAGGAGCTATTCAATAAGCTATAAAGCAATCGTGTAGACTCAGTGATGGTTTTCACTGCAAATTCCAAAACCTGGTACAAAATACAGCCACAGAAACTAAGCTACATGGAAAGAATGTTAGGTGCTGCTGTTGCTTTAATTCATGTGTATGTGCATCAGGCTGAAGTGTATGCTGCTGCTGCTGCTAATAGACCAAGGCTAAGAAGGAGAAGGTAACTTATGATCTACATGATGTGGAAATTGTAGAGCACTACAGAGTGGATAGACACACTACAGGAACTCTGCAACCTCTGTCTCAACTCAGACCCAGGGCAAACCAAGGGAAACCCATCCCAGTGGAGATAAAGGTATGTGTAGCACTTAAAATCTTAGCTACAGGTACCTTGCAGAGACCAGCGGGGGATGTGCTGGGGGTGTCACAGGCATCAGCATCCAGTATCCTCCATCAAGTCCTGATTGCTATGCTGCAACATGCCAATGATCATATAAATTTTCCTCTTATTCCTGAGGATAGGGCCAGAAATATGCAGTTCTACAGTGTAGCACAATACCCTGAAGTACTGGGTGCATAGATTGCACGCATATACAAATTAAGGTACCACCTGGCGAACAAGGTAGGCTTTACATAAATAGAGGCTTCCACTCTGTTAACTGCCATGTCATGTGTAATGCCAAGGGAATCATTTTGAAAGTGTGAGCTGGCAACCCTGGCAGTTACCATGACTTGCATGTATGGCACACTTCCCAAATGTATCAGATGTTTGCTAGGGGGGATAGGATAATTTACAAGGGGGGTGCAGGTTATGCACTGGAACCATGGCTGATGACACCCATTAGAAATGCACATACACCTGCTGAAGAATGCCAAAATGAGGCACATGCTCAAACCAGAAATAACATAGAATGTGTGTTTGGGCTGCTGAAGTTGTGGTTCTGGTGCCTATATACATCTGGGGAGCCCTACAGTACAATCCACGGACATGTACTGAAATATTCACAGTATGTGCCATGCTGTACAACATCATCCTGAGAAAACGGCTTCAGCAGGATCAGCAAGGGGAAGGAGCACACATCCCACCAATGCCATGGTCACCACATCCACATGCAGATGAGGAGTCAGAGGGGAACCACCAGCTGCTGTGGGTGTAGGCAGATGCAAGCATGCTCAATATTGCCCTCGCACAGGCTAAGAGGCAACGCAAAGCACACTCCCTCACCTCCTAAGGGTCCAAAACCTTCCTCCTACTCGCATACATATACTAACATTGATGTCAGGCAACTCTCACAACCTTTACCTCCCCATGTACTGGCTGTGTACTGTTTGCATCAGACAGAGTCAGCCCTGAACTAAAACTGTTGCAACTGCTGCATTTACAAGGTAAGTATTGAACCAGGAGTGTATTGTGTAATAATATGAATGACTGGCATATCCTTGTATTCCATTACTTGGTACTGTAAGCAAGTTAAAGGCAGGAGATTTATATAGAAATGATCTTAACATGTGACAGCAGGGACTAATTTGACTTGTATGTGTCCATTATTAAGTAGTAGGCCTCAGGCATCAAAGATTCACACGCAGATATATTAAGCACGAAGTCAGCTGTGCATCCTGGGCATCAGACACAAAGCTTATATATCCCTAAATCCAAAAGATGCAAAACAGGGATACGGCACAGTTATCACATGCACAGGTTGTTGTGTGTGTGTATGGGGTGGGGGGACAGAAAGGCTAGGCTGACACAAAAGGTTGGTGAGAATGTGTGTGAGTAAGAAAGAGAAGCAGGCAGATGTCTGGATAAACCAACAAATAGCCAGTGAGTCAGAATGAGTTTTAAGCTGCACGGCTGAACCATGTAACGTATGTGTGGTGTGTGTGGTGTGGTGTGGTGCGGTGTGTGTAGTGTGGTGCAGTGTGTGTAGTGTGGTGCGGTGTGTGTAGTGTGGTGCGGTGTGTGGGTGTGTGTGTAGGGGTCCTGCAGGTGAATTTGTTGTGCAAGTGTCTGAATGAACACAGCCAAGCTCTCTGCCAGATCTACATCGTAGTATGTCAGACAGACATGGGCCGTGCATGGTAGAGGTGGCAGTTCATCGCTGTCGTGCCTGACCATGAGAACCAGCTCTGCCAGGAGTTGCACTGGCACATCCACGAGCACAGCCAGTCGGATGCACTGCTGCTACCTGAATGTGACTGATGCCTGCAGGATGAGCTCCCTTCAGGAGGATGCCCGGGACCAAAACCACATGGCCTGACACTTCTGGGTGTGGATAGCTCACCCACTGATGGAGCAGTGGAAGTACTGCCACTATGGGAGCATGATCAGGCATAGCCATGTTGGCTAACAGCAGAGGATTTGGCTGACATATGTCCATGAGGATGCTGTTCCCCACCCATCAGATGTTCCATCACAGACACCCTTGTTGCCAACGTGTCAGCCATCCAATCCATTTAATCGGCAACACAGTGGAGGCAGTCATGCATGTCAGCCTGTTTCATATTTACAACCCTAAGTATTTCTTTGGAACATCTATGGGAATAAGCCTATGCTGCCATGATGGTCCTAAATATACATTGAGTGGCACCTGGATCTGGTGGAGGAGGGACAGTGGGCCTCCTCCATGCACTAACAACCCTCCTGTGTGACACTTTGGCTATGGCCAGAGTCAACAGGCACTGAAGCCACAGTAACCACACTTCCCTGATCAATGGCCTCACCCTCCACCTGTCCAATATCTGAGGGATTACTGGAATGGGTAGGCATAGGCCTACTGGCTGTGTCCAATGGAATTGCAGGAGATGGCTGTATGTCAACCTCCGTGTCAGATTCAACTTCTGCACCCCCCCCAACTGTTCCCCTGTTTGGCTACCATTGTCATCAGAGTCTGCTGATACACTGACATCAGGTGGTAGACGTCCCACACTTCCACTGTCAGGATAACCTGTGATAAAAAGCAGCAAACACAGGAGCAATTATTTCCTAAACTATTGTACTTCAATATATGCTAACAAAACAACAGTGCTGCTGCTATTAGTGCAGCAATACACACAACAGTCTTGACATCAGCATCAGACACCAAAATATTTCTTGAAATTGCTCATCAGTACTGACATAAAAATGTTTGGCTTACTATCTTCAGATGAGTTTATCATCTGCAAGCCAGATGGTCCTGCAAGAAGTTAAGCAAAAGGTAAGGACAACATCATCGTCACACTTAAAAGTGACACGGGGTAAAACTTTTACCCCTTTATATGTCCATCAACAATACTTTCAACAAGATCTTTGATGACGACTCCAACCTAAGCTAATCAATCAGAATGTGTTAACTGTAACAATCTTCAACCCCCCCCCAAAAAAAGAAGTTCTTGTGACACAGAAGTAACATATTGATTTCAGTTGTTTTGCTATACAATAGCACTCAACAATTGAGATACCAAAGTCTGCCTAGAAGCTTCTCCTGGAACATGCTTGCTATCCCCAAAACTGGTGCATTAATGTCGAGGACATGCTGTTCTGCACTTTCCTTGGAGCTGCCTGGATCCCTGACAGTGGAGAGGAACTCTTCATGTGGTGTTAGCGGTGGCTGTATAGCAGGCCCTCCCCGGTACCCAATCATGGCTTACTTCAGCTGCTCTCCTCTGTGCAGATGTGATTATGACAGTGGTCCTGTGGCACACCTGCTCATATGTCCTGCCTTGGCCACCCATGGCATCAACATCTTCCACAATCTGCCACCAAATGTGCAATGTTAAGTTGTCCCATCTCGCCTTCGTTCTTGCTGTTTGGGTTCGGAGCCGATCCTCAGCTCCGACTCGGCCTACTTCTGTAGCTCGAGAGCTGTTTACTGGCTCGAGGCTAACCCTTATCCCAGAATGCCCAGCGTCAGCTACCCAGATCTCATTTGCCGCTTCAGCTGCGAGGATGCTTCGTTACTGGCTCAGGCTTAGTATAGTTTTTTTCTATTATTATAATTGTTGTTTATTCTTAAACATTTATCAAGTTTTTGTGTAGGTATAGTACTTTATCCCTTATCGCTTTTCTTGTGTGTTGTAGCTTTGTTGGCCGTCGCTCCTTACTCGCAGGCCTTTCTTTTCCCCCTGAACTTGTTTAAATTAGAGAGTCCCCCCCCCCACCTTAGGACAGCCGATTAAATTAGAGGCCATCCTTTCTTTTCCTTAAGTACAAAAAAAAAAAAAAAAAAAGACTGTTTGTTTCTTAGTTTAGTAGTGTAAGATGTCTAAAGAGGCCAAAGTTTCTGGTTTCAAAAAGTGTGACTCATGCGGTCAGAAAACGTTTCTGACAGATGGCCACACTACATGTGTTTATTGTTTAGGTGCTGTGCACCTGCAGGACTCCTGCTCTATCTGTCATGCATTTAGTCCAAGGGTCCTGCAGGAGCACAAAAACAAATGAATCCTTCAAAGATTATTGAAACCACAGGATTCCCTGGCTAAAGATTCTCAGACAGTGAAATCCTCTAAGTCTGTCAAGCGGTCAGCTCCATCCTCAGAACCGACTCCTGGGCTTGAACAACCAAGTTTGTCGGTGCCGACTAGCATCAACAAATCAACTCCTTTCTCGGCTCCAACTGCTACCTCGGAGCCGTCTCAGAGCCACAAGCAAGCAAGGTCTCCTTCATTGGAGCTGATCCGCCTGGTGCCACAGTCACACTTATTAGGAAGTGAACGCAGTCATCGCTCTTCATCCCACTCCTCTCGATCCTCTAGGTTATCTGATCAGGACGTGGAGAGAGAAGTCAGCAGGTTGCTTAAATCACAGGCCCTTGCAAAATTACTTTCCAGCCCACCACAGCAGGTTGCGGCTCCATCCGCCTCCATCTCCATTCCTCCTCTGACTACACTTAGTTCAGAGCCGGAGACCATGGACGTGCTGATAGTAGAACTGACAGTGCTGATCACCTCCTCTTCGGTTCTGACGTCGGCTCTGATCACCTCGATTGTTCCGTCCTTCAAGGGATCTGGGCACCGAAGCTCTCTCGTCAGCTCCGAGGGGGGAAGTGGCATCAGACCCTTGTTCGACCCTGCTCTCCCTCTCGGAGCTTCAGCACAGGTGAGCTCAGCTCCCACATTGGCCTTGGAGCTGTCGCCCTTGATGGGGAGAAGGGCTCCCGTCTCTTTGGAGCCAGAGCTTTCTTTGCCTCTGGGTCGGGACGCCTTTGAGGTCATGCGGAGTGCGCTGTCCCATGAAACAGCCCTACTATCAGCTCCATCAGCTCCTTCTCTTGTAGTGCCTGTGCAAACCTCTGCTCCTTCTCCGGCCCAGAAGCGTAGGGAACCTGTGCCCTAGGGCACCCCATTGGGTGACCCCTCTTCTTCCGAGGCCTCCCCTGATCACTCAGAGGAGCCTCCCCGGAAGAAGTGCAAGAGGAAGCACCTGGACTCCCCTGAGTCTGTCACCTCAGATACAGACCTGGATGAATTGGAAGGGTCCCCCAGGTCCCCCTCAGAGGATGTTTCCTTTTCAGACATCCTTGAAATGCTTAGGCAGAGGGGTGGCTGATCTTCATTAGCCCCTACCGAGGATGAGTCTGTATACCTGGAGGCATTCAGTTCCCGACCCTCCACCTCCTGGGTGTCCCCACTTTTCAATATACTCATGTCTGTAGTGGCTCGAAAGGCTTGGTCAGCTCCGGATTCTGTGGAACCTACTTTGAGGAGACCAAATGAATTCATAACAGCCCCTCAGGACAAACAATTTCTCACTAAAGGTGTGCCAGTTGATGCCATGATGGTAGTAGCAGCCACCAAGAAAGAGTTAGGAGAAACTTCTTTGTCTGTCCATCCAACAAACAGAGTCTAGGACGATGGACAGATATGGGTAGCGAATGTTTTCCTCAGCGATCTTCTCAATGAGGTCCCTGAATTATCTCTCTCATTTTACACAACTTCAAAGGGATCTCCTAAAAGAGCTTGGAGATGCCCTACAAGATGCTGTGGCTGAGGGAGCAAAATAGCTTACCAGCTTGCGACTGTTAATTCAGTAGTCAACTCCTCCATGAGGCTGATTTCCTATGCAGCCAATGGAGCAAGCAGAGCCGTAGGTACAGGAGTGGCTGTCAGGAGACATGCTTGGCTGCAGCTGTGTCAATTTGCAGAACCTTTTCGAGCGTCCTTCACAAATACTCCCTTTGATGGCTCCTCACTTTTTGGGCCTCAGGTGAAAGACACGCTTACCAGGTGTGAGCAGGAAGGCAAGACTCTTTCTGCCATGGCAGTCCGTTTTTCTACTCCTAACAGACCTTATCCCAAAGGTCAGAGGGGTGAAAAGATGTGGTTTTGAAAGTCCCAGGGACCCTTGCCTGACACACGTGGTGATTTTTCCCCCAGGGGTAGAGGGTGATACAACAATGGCAAACGCTGCCCTCGAGGTAGAGGGGGACTGCAAAATCAGGGTGACAGAGAAACTTTCTCTGCCAAACCCTTCCAGCATCCCTGACGGGTTGCCCGACTGCTCACCTCTGGAGGCAGTCAGGGGAAAACTATCCCTGTACCCAAAAGCCTGCCAAAATATAACAAGGGACAAATGGGTACTATCTATCATATCCGGAGGTTACAAAATCCCCTTCCATCAACCCCCTCTAAAGTTAAAAAAGTCCATCCCAGATGTCCCACCCAATCTAAGGGATCAAGCAGTTATTTAAGTTTCAAAACTGCTAGAAAAAAGAGTCATTCAGGAAGTCCCCGCAGACCAACTAGGATCCAGAACTTACTCAATATTCTTTTTAGTACCAAAAAAGACTGGGGATTGGAGATCAGTACTGGATCTCAGCAGATTGAACAAATCTGTACAAAAAGAAAAGTTCCAGATGGTAACACTGCAGTCCATTCTCCCTTTCTGGGTCAGGACAACTGGATGTGCTGCATAGATCTTCAGAATGCGTACTACCATATCAAAATGGACAGACACTCCAGGAGATTTCTTCGCTTCCAGGTAGGGGCCAGTCATTACCAGTTTAGAGCTCTGCCCTTTGGTCTCACCACAGCCCCCAGGGTGTTCAAATGTATGGCAGTAGTCACTACTCACCTGAGACGTCAAGGATTCCAGGTGTTTCCCTATCTAGACGACTGGCTCCTAACTGCTACCACCAGGCATCAACTCTTAGAGGCATGGGATTATACAATATCAACCTGCACCCAACTAGGCATTACAGTAAATTTCAAAAAATCTGCCTTGTTGCCCTGCCAATCTGTTACATATATAGGAGCAGAATTAAACACAAAACAGATGTTTGCAAGGTTACCTCGGGAGAGAGTTTTCTCTCTTCGCCAACAAGTGCCATTTCTAATGCTGAGCAAAAAGATCCAAGTCAGATATATCCTGCAAGTTCTAGGCTCCATGGCAGCTGCCATTCTTCTTGTACCATTAATGCATTACCACATAAGAGTCCTTCAGTGGCTTCTCTTCACGCAGTGGTCCTTCCAGGAACTACCCATGTCTCTCATGACCCTGATTACAGAAACATGCAAAAGACACCTCTCTTGGTGGATGGTCTCCCTACTGGTGACTCAGGGCAGACCTTTCATTCAACCCCCTCCAGTAGCCACAGTGATCATGGATGCCTCCCTGATAGGGTGGGGTGGACATTATCTAGGCAGGACAGTCCAAGGGATGTGGCAACCTCACAAGTGCCATCTGCATATCCATGTCTTAGAGATGAGAGTGGTGCTCCTAGTGTTGCAAGCTCTTCAAGACTCTCTTCCTTCCAGGACTATTGCGATCCAAACAGACAACATGTCAGTTGTGTGGTACATCAATAAGCAGGGCAGGACCAGGTCCTACCCTTTGTGTCGTATGGCAGTGGGCAATTTCATCCCAACGTTTTCTGACAGCATCGCACATCCCTTGGAAATCCAACCTAATAGCGGACAGGCTCAGTAGGGCTATCCTCATGCCTCACGAGTGGTCTCTGAATCAGGAAGTTGTGGACCTTATCTTCCACAAATGGGGCCAGCCTTGCTGCGATCTGTTTGCCACCCCCCTCAACAACAAATGCAGCAGCTACTTCTCCCTGCTTCCTCCTTCAGGTCAAACTCCCAGGAACGCTCTAGTCCACGATTGGCCTCAGGGACTCCTTTATGCATTTCCCCCTTTTCCCCTAATTCCAAGACTCCTACAGAAAGCAAAATCATTGGGTTGCAAAATGATCCTCATTGCCCCCTATTGGCCTCGACAGATATGGTTTCCGTTCTGCACCTTCACCTTCTAGACCAGCCTTTGGTACTGGACCCAGTGGCAGATATGTTGATTCTTCAGTCAGGTGGGTTACACCAATCCCTTCAGACTCTCAAGCTCACAGTTTGGTTTCTCCACTTCCTACCTTAGCCAGGCTTCCAAGTATCTCCCCAGCATTTCACGATATTATTGTTTCCTCCCATAAGTCAACTACAAGAAAGACTTATGCTAGAAAATGGAAAAGATTTTCTTACTGGGCAGAATCTAGAAACTTAGACCCCTTTTCAGCACCAGTCCATCAAATTCTAGAATTTCTAGCAGAGATTTTTCAGTCTGGTGTGGCTGCTGCTACCATGAGGGTACAGCTGGCTGCTATATCTAATTTTCATATTGGAATTCTTAATTCTAGCATAATGTTTCATAAGCTCTGCAAAGCCTTCATGAGAGGAACATCTCTTCTTAGACTTCCAGTGAGGGATCCACCTCCCCCTTGGGATCTCAATTTAGTTTTGACTTTGATTCTGCCTCCCTTTGAACCAGCAGCTTCATGTCCCTTAAAATTTGTTTCTTGGAAAGCACTTTTTCTGGTTGCTATTACCTCAGCTAGATGTGTCTCAGAACTCCAAGCACTCTGTGTTTGTCCTCCATATATGGTGTTTCACAAAGATAGAGTTTCTCTGAGAACCAGCCCATCATTCATACCAAAAGTCTGTTCAGAAAACAATTTAAATCAATCCATTAATCTCCCAGTCTTCTTTCCCAATCATAGCAACAAGGCAGAATACAGTCTTCACCAACTGGATGTGCACAGATAATTACGTTTTTACCTCCATAAGACCAAAGAGCTAAGAAAGTCAGACCAATTATTTCTCTCCTATGCTCACAATAAGCAAGACCTTATAGTTTCTAAGGTGACCTTATCCAAATGGTTATCTGACACCATTGCCTTTATTTATCAGTTAAGACATAAACATCTACCAGCAAAAATGAAAGGTCATTCTACTAGAGCATTAGCCACTTCTGTAGCCTTTCAGTCTAAATTTCCCATAGACTCAATTTGTGCAGCTGCTACTTGGGCAAACCCTCATACCTTTATTTCTCATTACAAAGTGGATGTGGTCTCCCGGAGCAGGGCTTCCTTTGGTTCCACTGTTCTGAAGAGTCTGTTCCAATGAGCCACCTGGGGTCTTTAGGTGCTAGGGACGCTGTCCCAAACAGCAAGAATGAAGGCGAGATGGGACAACTTAACATAAAGAAGTTTTGTACCTACCATAACATTCCATGTTAGTTGTCCTTCATCTCGCCTTCCTTCTTGCGTCCCCCCTCCTTCCTGGAGGATTGAGAGGAGTTCACTATGGTTTCACTGGCTGATTTCCTTTTTTCTTGGTTCACATGCCAGGTAATTTTATGACAGACAGTTTACTCTGATCTTTTATTTTGGTAAATCAGTTTTTTTTAGGTTACTTTATATGTCTAGTGTGCACTATCTCAAACAAGATCTGGGTAGCTGACGCTGGGCATTCTGGGATAAGGGCTAGCCTCGAGCCAGTAAACAGCTCTTGAGCTATAGAAGTAGACCGAGTCGGAGCCGAGAATCGGCTCTGAACCCAAACAGCAAGGAAGGAAGGTGAGATGAAGGACAACTAACATGGAACGTTATGGTAGGTACATAACTTCTTTTTCTGTGTGCCATATCTCCCTGCACCCTTTCAAGCAGGAAGGCACCATTTTGCCTAAAAGCATAGACTATCACTTGTTTTTCAGCATCAGTGAAGGGTAGTTGCCAAGGATTGAGACCTCTGGGTGGCATAGTGCTACATATCCTAAAAGACAACAGAAGGGTAATATACATACGTATCACATAACTACAAAATAACTCTTCCCAGATAAAACAGAAAAGGTAGAATGTCAGCATTATTCACTGGAAAAACATAAAACAGTTTAGAGATCTAAATTATGAACAAAAGGCTGTATGCAAAAAAGAAGAGTAACAACAGCAACATATCTTTGCTTGTGCCATAACAGAAATGCAGCTTTGCTCCACCCCCAAAGGAACAGTCAAATGACACATTTTGTTAACAAACCATCTTTGAAATGCTAAGTGTTATCAAATCAACTGCTGCTGAAACATTTGTACATATTTAGCAAAAAGCATTCCATTTTAAGGTATTGGCAATCACATATACCTGTGAAATGTTTTGACAAACATGCCCATGGCATCAGTACACTTCTAAGTAACGCATATGGAAAAAAGTGTAAAAGCCTTTGCTTGAGATTTTTCTTAATTACATTTCAGCATATGCAGTATGTAGCTGACAAAATGCAAGCAATACCATCTGAAGTTCAGTAATCCTCTAGGCAGATATATCCCAAATAAATAGCCTATATTCAGTTTTCTCCACATAAACAAGTCTCCTCACCTTCAGTTTGCCTAGCTACATGGTTGCCTTTTTATATGGTGTAGATTCAGGGCAGTTAAGATGTAAATGAGGTCTGAAGTGATTAGAATTTCTGAATCCCAAATACTTGGATTCATGTAGGAGATGTAAACATAGTACAGGCACTCCCTCTGTGTTTGTTTTTAATGGATTGCAGCTGAGAGTGACTATTGGTTGGGAGAAGGAAAACACAACAGCACTGCAGGCTGCTCTACATCCAGTGGGTGTGTTAAGTTGGACTTACAAAGTGTTAGCTGTAAGGATGGAAATGTATGTAAGCTGCACACAGTCACAGGACCTCCCCTTATGATAGTATTTTCAGTTAGTATCCTCACACAATTTAAGTTCAATGATATTGAATGGCTTACAGACTGCATATCTCTGATTACTGGTCAGATAAGTAAAGAATGACCAACAAACACAGACAGGTAAGACAGCGTTGTATATTTGCAAGCAATAATCATAACTGGTGGTGTGCTCACTTATTTGTACATTTAGTATTTTTGGATGTAGTGCACTAACAGTTGTATGGTTTCATATTACTATAAATGATGTTGCAGTTGGTTGTGTGTATAATGATTTCAGTTTGTTGCTGCAAAGATGTTTGTATGGCAAAGAGGGATAAAGCACCCTTCCTGTGTTCTGAAGGTTCATTGGGGTGAGAGTTCAAACCCAAATCTAAGAAGAAATATCTCATGTGAACCAGCATTTTCTACTGTATTTGTCATACTCTGATTTTCCTCATTTCAACTGCTTGCCCCCTTTTTTTTCTTGTCTTTCTTGTTTTGTTTATCAATTTTTTTGGCCAGTGTTTGCACAATGCGTCAGTGCAATCACAGGAATAGAGGAAATGAATGTCAGGTTTGGCTGTGCTTATCTCATTTACACAAAGCACGGCAGTGTACAAACTGGACAACTGGGCCAACCAGTAACAAGACAGGAACTAGACAGCCAAAAATAGAAACCACATACATTCAGTTAATTCTATTGGGCACTGCAGAAACCCGCTAAGAGATGTTGTGCGATGGTTAACACAGAGAGCTTAAGAATGATTAGTAAATTAGGGAATGTCATGTAACTAGTTCTGTGGCAACAGGTGTAAGTGCAGGGCTGGATTACAGATGGTCCTGGGTTCTAGTACAAGGTGTAAAACCTTTTTTACTGTTGTGACAGTGCAGTTTATAGCAGTTAACTGAAACATAGACAAGTGTTATTTCAACTTTCTTGAGGCTATAGAAGTGTAGAACTGCCATACACATGATCCTGGGTTCTAATACAGGATATTCCATACACTTTTACTGTTGTTCCACTTCTCATTATATTCACTCTCACTTATAACACTTTAGATAGTGGAGCTAATATGAATTATATGTATGTATGCCTAAGACACATGCACAGCTGGATCTGTATCCAATAACCTTGTCAGGTCACACACATACATGTGTAACCACTCAAACTGTCACCTGTATTTATGTAGGATTCCTGATTATGTGTGAGCAGCACTTCTGTGGAAAAGATGGAAAATCAACAATGTGGAAGAAAAAGTTTTGTCCCTTATGCCTAGGTTTGAATCCCACAGTGTAAACATTTATTTTATTAGTGTATACAGGTAAAAACAAATGTGTCAGGTAATTACATTTATGCCTCCAGTGCATGTACGCAAACCTAACTCACCTAACAGTTACCTTCCAATTTCAAATATATATTTCCATGCTACATGAGTGGACACCCTTCAAACTAAGGCTGAGTGCCAGATTAACCTTCCAGTTGCGATTATTTAATTCATCACTTCTTCGCACTGCTCCTCTCCACTTACCATTGCTGAAATGCGTTGCTCAGATGTGTGCATGACCAGTAAACTCCATAACTGGAATTTGTGGAAAAGCATTAGTCTGCATTGCTGTAGTCTGCTGGTAGACATGGCTGGTGTTAGTGGAGAAGATGCCAGACTTAGGACACAGAGCTGGGGTGTCCAGGATATTTACTGAACTCCTGGTAAAGCACCACAGCCAAAGGCTTCTGCAGGCTCCCAGTACAAGTCTGAGGTGTGGAATAGTTTAGCACAGGCTGTGTCCAGTGCCACTGGTATCCTGTGCACTGGGAGTAATGTAGTCATCATTTTAATGACCTATAGAGGAGGAAAAGGGATACTCTCAACCATTGGTTGGAGGAATTTAGGACTGCGGACATCCCACAGCTGTATTGGTATCCTCTAAAGATGGTACTTGAAAGACCTAGAAAGCGTAATATATGCAAGAATGGTATGCATAGGTTCATAGGTAAGTACTAGGCTCTCGGCCCTAGGGCCTATATAAGCCTAGCCAAAAGAGGTTCCCTGGCTTTCGCCACCCAAGAAAATTATTTTCCTGTGCCCCTGTCGAGCAGAGCCACAGAAGTGATCCCTGGGGTGAATTTCCTATTTCCCATCCAATTGTCAAGATTTATCTTAAAGAGGGTTAATGAAGAGCTTTGCTTGACATGAATGGGTAGTCTGTTTCAGAGCATGGGAAGTCTCTGGGACAGGAATCTATCCCTCCAGCATGTTCTGTTTATTGTAGTGACAAGGTTTAGGTCCCTGGAGCGTGTGGTTTGGAGAGATTGTGATTTCTTTAAGTGTAGCATGTCCATCAGCTAGACGTGGCTTTGTATGTTAGGCAGAGGTCATCTCTGAGTAAGTGATATGCGACTGAGTAGAGCTGGAGTTTTTTGACACAGTCTGCATATGACATCTGTTTGAGGCCGGTAATCCTCTTAGTGAGGTATTTCTGTGGCCTTTCTAGTTGTTGTAGATGTCTTGTGAGGTACATGCCAAACAGGGCATTGTACTCTATAATGGGTCTGATGAGGTATGAGTAGAGAGGAATGATGACCTCTCTCTTTCTGGAGGAGAACCCCTTTGTGATGAGGTGTGCCACGTAGAAAGATTTCCTGACTACTGTGGCGATGTGATTATCAAGAAGAGACTACTCTCCACCTGTGTCCCACGGTCTCTTATCACACTTTCGTTGTTTAGTAGGCTACCGCCTATGTGCTAGTTTATGTGTCCGGTATTTTTCCCAAAGGGGATGACAGTGCACTTCTTGGCATTGAGCTTGAGGCCTTGACTTTGACACCAATCATCAGTCTCAGTGAGGCCTATTTGTAGAATGTCCACATCCTTAGGCAAATCTATTATGGCTCCTAGTTTGCAGTCGTCTGTGAACTTTGTTAGCCCGAGACCAGCTGCATTAGCCTGGACTTCTGAGAAGTCCATACCGAATAGGAGAGGACCCAGCACCGAACCCTGTGGTATTCCACTTGTCACTGGTCTGAAGCTGTATTTGGAGTTGGCTACTTTCATTGTGTGTGTTCTGTCAGTGAGCCAGTTGGCCACCCATCTTGTGACATAGGGATTTATGCCCAGTACAGTGAGTTTATCTATAATACCAGAGTGGGGGATTGTGTCAAAAGCCTTGGCGAGGTCAAGATAGGTTGTGTGCACCACCTTACCCTCATCTACGGCTCTAGTGACTGCTTCAAAGAAGTCAGTCAGGTTTAGGAGGCATGATCTACCTTTTACAAACCCAAACTGAGTGGGGTCCAGAGTTTGGAGGCTACCTATGTCTTTGTTTATAAGCTCCAGGATAAAGCATTCCATGGCCTTGCAGACCAGGCTTGTCAGGCTAATGGGGTGATAGTTCCCGGCGTTAGTGGTGGCACCCCTTTGTGGAGTGGGATAACCGTCACTGTGCACCATTCCGTAGGCACAAAGCCTGAAGTGAGCCTATGGTTGAACATGGTACTTAGGTGGGGTGCCAGTTCGTTCTGTAGTTCATGCAGAACGCGGCCTGGGATGTTGTCTGGTCCCATGGATGCTGTGTTCTTGGCTTTGGAGAGTAGGGTCTTTACTTGTGCATCCGTGATTACAGGGGCTTTGCAATCTTCTGGTATGGAGATGGGCCCTTTGTGGGGTAAGGGGGGTTAAAGTTTGCACTGAACCTGTCTGCCAGGATGTTGGCAATATCAGTTGGTTCAGTAACTCTAGTGTCATTGTGCTGTAGCTCAGAGCAGATCTGAGTGTTGCCATTGAGATTCTTGACATAGCTGCAGAATGCTTTGTGGTTGTCTTTAGAATCCATGGCGATTTTGTTTATGCAAGTAGCTTTGGAGGATTTTATGAGGGATCTCAGCTTCTTACTGAGGCTGACCAAGGAGTTCCTGCAATCATGGGATTTTACTCTTTTTTTTGCAACAGTTTCTTCCTTATGTTGTAGAGTTTGTTTATGGCAGGGGACCACCAGATGGCTTCCTTTTTTTTTTGGAGGATAGCATCTTGGTTCTGTTGGGGATGGCACGGTCCATGCACTCTTGTAAGTGGTTATACAGTCCATTTGTATATGATTCAGCAGTTGTGCCTCTATTTTCCATCTGTATGGGTGTAGTGAAGTTAGCCACTTCTGTCTTAAGAAGCATGAAGTTGGCTTTGGAGAAGTTTTTTACAGTGGTTTCCTTAATGGGGGGTGGGGGTGGGATATGGATGTCTAGGGTGATTAGCTTGTGGTCCGATCTGACCAGCGAGGAGTTGACCTCTGGCGTGGAGCATCTGTTACCCATATTGGTAATGACCAAGTCTAGAGTGTTGCTGCCCCTGGTGAGGGTATAGACAAGCTGATTCAGGGCGTTGGAATTGATGAATTCCAGAAAACATAGCAAATGAGTTAGCCCATGAGTAGTTTTCCCAGTTGATGATGGGATAGTTGAAATCTCCCAATATTAGGGTATTGGGCTGTACCTTAATATTATCCAGTATATCTAGAAACATGGAGTGGGCGTCCTGGGGCAAGGAAGGGGATCTGTAACAAGCTACAACCTGAATTGCAGTCTTGCCCAGTGTTAATTGTACTTGGATAATTTTGGATGCGTTGTGTTGAGCAACTAGCCTGGAGGTGTGGATATCCTTTATGAATATGGACACACCTCCTCCTTTAGTGTTTCATTCCAGATTAGGTGGCCGAAAGGTGTGGTACGAATTGTACCCTGGTAATGCAGGGGTGCTCTCTGGAGCCTTAAACCAGGTCTCTGTGACTGCACAGATGTCGATGTTCTCCATCTTAAGGAGTGCCTCGAGTGAGTGCATTTTGTGGTTTAGACTTCTAGCACTGAGTAGGATTACCCTTAGATTTCGTTTGTTTGTATCTACTATGGTGGTGCGTCTGACATTTCAGCCTTGGCTAAAAAAGGCACTATAGGAGTGGCAAGAGGCTTAGCCAGTATCCAGAATCCCAGAGGAGACAGGTGCAGGCCATCTCTGGCAAAGCATCATGGCCTGTCGATCATGTCGTCCCAAGCAGACAGATACTGGATCCCCTTAGAATGACACCAGAAGCTTAGCCAATTGTTAAAGTCAATAATGCTCTTCTGTTCTTTTCCCAGCTGCCAGGAATTGAGACTTCACTGTCTGAGCCCATGAAGCTAAATTGGGAGACTGAGAGAAGCGAGTGATATGTATGCAGCCTGAAGAGATTTGTTATTGTAGCATTAGAAGTTAAAGATAGTTTTTTTGGTATTTTATAGAGTTGTATCAAGTTGAGCATGCATGTCCCAACTGTAAAAGCAAGTATGCATGCATTAGCCTGTAGCACATACCATGTGTAAGAGTCCTATATTAGACTATAGTCAGAGGTTGTATGTTCAAATACCACCATTCACAACTATACAATATTGTTTTCTTCAGTAATATTTACATTAAATTAAAAACTCCATACCAGTGGCACAAATGCTCTGCTGTAAACTATAATATATATAATTAAAACACACATGCAAAATATGCAGATTTCAAGGATTACCTGCAGCAATTTGCAGCACAGTGTGCATCTGTTAGGAGGTATACTTAAATGTAAAATTTAAGATGTAGAAATATAAGTTGTAGAGTCTTCCACGAACCACATCAAATCCACGATAAAACACAGGTTTATTGAAGATAAAAGATAACTTTTCATGCTGGACTGCATGCTTCATCAGATCTATCACAATTAATCATTCAAAGGCTTATATACAAAATGTGGATATCAGCTGATATAATTAATCAATTAGTCAATTAAACAATATATTATCAAAAAAGTTAATCAGCTGTCAGGCAGTCTTTGAGAATACATTTAAAGTGCTAGTGCAACTGTGTTTAAAACATTCTATTTAAAAACTATTATATAAAACAAAATAATACATTCAGAAAAAACTTTCCATGTTACGTTTAAAACTATGTAAACATTGTGTAGCTGAAAGGCATATGAATGTATAAAACATGTAGAATGCATAAAAATATATATAAAAATAATGCAAAAAGATATACAGTAGATTGTGCATGACTCTCATTCAAGAAAAATATATAACATGTGCAGCAATATTTGAACTGATATGTTGTATATGTCCCTAAGCAATGAATCATAGAATATAAGGCAGAACATAGAACTATGTACTATGTTAATAAATATAAATATATGTCAAGGCAACCTTGCTTGAATATGGAGTGGGGTTATACAATAAATAAATATACATCAAATGACAATAAAGAAAGTATAAACAGAACCAACTAGAAAATTCAAAATGTTCTAATCTATATTAATCAGTGAAACTGATAACAAAATTAGAACAATATACCTTATTGAATGGTAAAATGAATTGTATGGTTAAATGGCCTCTAACACTGGTTTCAAGGAAATGTGGAGATTTAAGCCAGGTGGTATGTGGGCCTTGGTTCTGAAAATCCAATTTAATTCTAATCTTGCTAGGGAGTTCATGTTGTCTCCTTGTCTTATGTTGGATGTAATGACTTGTAATACTCTAAAACTAAAAGTGTGTTCTGGATGAGTGTTAATGTGTCTGGCAAGTGCATTCTGATCATTCTTTTTTCTAATGTCATAGACATGGTTGTATATTCTCTCTTTGAATTTCCTTTTCGTTAAACCAATGTAGAATGCATCGCAAAAATCACAAGTAGCCAGATATATTAAGTTCATCGTATTACAATCTGCAAAGACCTTAGGAACAAACCTAAGAAAACCAGATGGAAAATTAAAGACTTGGTGTGTGTGTGATGCATCTACACATATTGCATTTCATGCATGGGTATGTCCCTTTCTTATCTGGAAATAAACTTGGAATATCGCTAGTCTTATTATCATTGAAATTAAAAATTAGTTTAAGATTATCACAGTTCTTAAACAAGAAATGAGGTTTGTTGCCCACCAGATGTTTCACATGGTCATCACTAGTTAGTACATTCCAATGTTTGTTGATAATTTTCTTTAAGTCTGTAATATCATTTGTATATTTTATTATATAGCTTAGTTTATTATATTTGGGTGATATCCCTTTATTGTGTTTAGAACCGCTGGATGTATCAACGATATCAAAACCTGTTTCTAAACCTAAAGTTTTGTTGTTAATAGAGCGGACTAGGTTAGCATCATAGCCTCTATCTAAAAATAAGGCCTCTAAATGATCAGCTTCTTTAATCAATACATCAGTATTTTTGCATAACCTAGATAGACGTACAAACTGGCTCTTAACAATTCCTGAGAAAACAAACCTAGGATGCATGCTATTATAGCTTAGTGTATTATTCTTCCAGCACTGTTTTCTATAAAGTGATGGAACTAGTCTTTTATCATCATCAAATGTAAGAGTGACATCTAAAAAATTTATAGCAACACTAGAATGTTCAGCTGTAAATCTCAGGAAATCTGTGGTAGACTCTAGATAGACTAGCAATTCCTGAAATAAAGTGAAGGTCCCTTCCCATACTATTACCACGTCATCAACAAATCTTCTGTAAAACTTAATTCTATGTCAGACAAGTGCTCATCCCCCTGAAAAATTGAACATGTAGCATCTGTTTCATGATTGCCATCAGTAGGGAAATGCATCTGTGACCAACTTAGTTGCACTCATTCAGTAGTTAGCTCCCCATGCATGGGCTAGGAATTTGCCAACACTGACTTTATGCCGACTATCCTTTCCAAATCATGTATGTTTGAAGAAAATGCTTGTTTTATTAAAATAAAAAGGATTCATGTATATTGCGCCAGGTCCATTTGCTTTTCCAAATTTCCAGTAGTCCATTGGATCAGTGTTATGGCCCATAAATCAGGAACTGGAGCTCCTTTGTCTATTGGTCTTACAACTGTTTACAAAAGTGGGGATTTCTATTGCAGCCAATTCTTTGATTTCTGCTTGTGAGAACAGCCTGTATTTAAGGGACTGCAGAAATAGTTTCTGTTAGTTGAAGCTGGCCTAAATACTCCACCTTTGGTGAGAATATCAAATTCAACCAAACTCGGCCATCTATATTTCAACTGGACCCCAATTAATAAAATACCTTTCGATCTGTGCCTGTGGATTTTTTTCAAAAATACAGCTGTTTGCCTTGTAAACAGGTTGCCTGGAGGGTGATGCCATTAACTGTGAAGTGGTGGCTTCCAGGTAACTCCTATGAGAATATAGTTAGGTTCACTATGCTGTAAGCTTACTTTGGATTCACAATCACTGGAAATCCTTTGCTCTAATTGATAAATTGAGCTTGGAGCACACGCCACATCCGCATATGATTTCCATCTCTAGATCAGTCCCTTAAATTTTACATGATGTGGCAGCATTTTGTGGGACAGGGATGTGAATTGCCTGATTCTGCTATTGACCAGTCTTGGCTAGTGGTGAAACCTCAGCTTTAGACTAATGGGAGAACATTTAGCCGGTATTTTCAATGTACTAAAACTCATATGTCTTTATCCCTCTATGAAAGCACTTCCAATTTTTGCAGGTCAAAACCAGGGGTTCAAAAAATGAAAGTCCAGGTTTACTCAAAGTTGGTACCTGATCAACAATCCTGTCTCGGTTTAAAGTTTCTACCTTGGTAATTCATCCATACCAAGATTCATTGCAAGAGAATGCCTATAAGACTGTTCATAAAACCCAACTTTTAACAGGTAGCATTATTAGGGTACAACCTTGGGCTCTAGTCCTTAAATCACTTCCAATACAATAAATCCATGCTCTTTCTGTTTTAAAAATAGGATAGCTCACTTTTATTTGAATAAATTTCCTCCACAATAAAACTCCAAGTCTTGTAAACACTGCCTCTTCACTGAACTTTATATGTTTATTTAAGGTTTTTGTCCAGTTTGACCAAAGCTGGTGTCTTATTTTTCCCTAGTTCTATGAAACAAACTCAAGCCCTATTTCAGTTGCACTTATGATGTCAGGTTGTAAAACTTTTCTTTATTACAGCACAGCTGGTCAATGGTTGCACTGAACTTTAATAAGAGGAATGTAAAAAGGCTTATTTCCTCCCTGCTTGTGGTACGACCTCTATTATGCCTTAAACAGTCTTTCATTCAGACCCCAGTTTTGAAGGGGCCCAATGTTTCACAGTGAGGTTTGGTTTGGGTTTTAGGAAGAAAACTTTTTCTTCGGCAGTGCAAACCAGAAAGTTTTCTTAGTGGTCACCGATGAAACTGTTGTGGAACCAAATTATTGCACAGTCTTATGGGCAGTTGACAACTTCCTTAAAAACAACTTGAGATGCTCTTATAAGTGAGTACCTAGTCTGGTTCCTCTAGCGAATGCCGAGGTACCCCGTCACTTAGAAAACATCCCTAAATAGAAGAATTTACCACCTTAGCAGTAATTATCTAAAAAAGGGTGATGTTTGGGAAGGTATGAAATCATAACTTTTAACTGACTGTTATTGCTTAAGCAAGCAGTATGTCAAAGTTACTCTTTGTCAATGAATAGAAACCAAGTCCCAAAGGTAACTAGGGTGAACCAAGATTAAAATACAAGGAGCTTATTCAGTTACCCTTTACAGAGACTCATCACGTGTTAAATGCGTGGAAACAAATGTTATTGAGTGCTTTCGCGATATACTCTTAAACGTCCACTTTGGTTTTGGCCATGGGCCTCAGTTCCCGGCTAACATTAGGTGCAGGTAGCTTTTAGGTATTATCGCTGTGAGCAGCCCAGGTGCTTGACGTGAGAGGTACCTAAGCTGTCAAAAACATCTGTGTGCCATCAATGTGGACAATAAATCTCGCATAGGGTATAGAGTACTTTGGACATTGGACATGCTTTGCTTGGTTATCCCTAGCAGCAAGTCAATCCACGGGATGTCCTATCGCCAGTTTTGAAGTAACCTGCATTTACTTCTCCTCCATTAGGCAAGAAGCTATTTTTGGTATCAGGATAGCCATAGTTGTTTACATTAAGATTGTGTAGTTCCGTAAGTTGGGATCTGTCCACCCACTAAGCTTTCCATAATATACTGACTGCATGTAGTATGAGTGGTTTTTTTATATTGTAGCTTATAGGCCTAAAACCTTTAATTAGATTTTAAGCTCTTGATTTCAGTTATGTGAGTTTTGAAATAAATCGTGTTGCCATAGCAGACAGGTGAGGGACCGGTGACGCCTGAAGCAATCTAGCTCCCCGTATAGAAAATTTGTGTTTTACGCACTACTGAACTGACAAAAATTCGACATCCATCTTATTTCAATAATCTGGGTGTTCTTCTGGATTTCCTTATTAACCGGCTGACCCGGAAACTATGGTCTTGCTGGTTCTGATTCTGGTCCACAGAAACAAAATGTTAGTCCTATCTTGCATAAAGGGCACCAATCATCCCCTTATGGCACAGACTGCGGTCGGTCACTAGAACTTAACTGTGACCATCTTGGGTTTTGTTCACGGCAATTGGTACCAGTCATTGAAAAGGTTTCACTATATTTGTTCCTGCGAAGTAACTTGCCATAGATAAATAAAATCAGCAAGTCACGATTTTGCTTACTAAACATGAACAAACCTATCTCTGGCCATTACCCAGCAGTTCCGTGAAAGTCTCTTTTAAATAAAAAGTTTTTTGTTAATGACTATCAATGATTGTATGGATTTCCAGACTGTAAAAGAGACCTCAATACTTACGCGAATATTACAAGGTATGTTCACTGGAAACTCTCATATATGAGCCATAAAAGTGAGAAATATTCTATTAATAGAAAGCTTTATATACTTTTTAGTGGGATTAGTATACCTTGCAATAAATTGATGTTCCAGGAACATTAATGGTCTCTTCATTTAACCAAGTGCTACTTTTGACGGGGTAAATGTATTGTAGCCCCAGGATGTTGTTAAAAGCATCCGCGAGGGTAAATTCTTGTGTAGGCCTAAGGTCGGCAGATTTCTGGTTAAAACATCTTCCCGCCGCCATGCACCGGGCTTCGCCAACTGCATTTGAATCCAACTGTTTCATATTTGGAACAGCGATCAAATTCTGGAAGGGGATTTTGCCCAATTTAACGGGTCTCTGCCCCCGAAGGGACTAGACTCATCAGCATGTGGAGCGCTTTGTACATGTGTCAGGATTTTATCGCAAATTCCAAGTAGGATTCGTGTGTTCAAGTTTGATCCGGAGGACGCTCCACGGCCGCAATGCACCTACGAGTTAAAGCTATACCTTGGATCCAAATTTTAACTGTTATCTGCATTGCTTCCCTATTATACTTTTTGGCCATTGCAGGAAATTTGGCCAGTAAAACTCTGGGCAGGATAAAGACTTCCGGCACCGATTGGATCATGAGGCTGACAGCTTGGCATTGGCATAGCGAGCCAACTAACCCTTTGATGTTAGCAGATTCTGACCATTTGGTTCACAGCTAAATGTATAAAGTCAGGGTCATTGTGCCGCGCTGACTACAGGGCAGATCGACAGGGTTTATAAGCCACAATCTGGTCCAAAACCTCATCATCATAATACGTTCAACAAATTTTCCTACAGTAGCACGCTACAAGTTGAGCCAGAATAGAAAGAACACTTTTAAGAGGCAAATTTTGAGTTTAGGCGAAACCTGAAATTCTATACGTAACTTTCAAGGGGGAGATTTTAAAATGAGGGTTGGGTGACGGTGGTTGCAAACTGCCTACAGCGCACTCTCTACAGACCAGGAGGTCCTCCGACGCAAGGCAAGGTGCTTTGTAGTAGGTATGGAAAATGTCTTAAGAAGTGGTTCGTTCTTTATAGAGGATGCTTTGCAACCTAAGTAGATCCATTGTCCCGAACCTGAAGGGGAGACTCCTATGCAAATCCCAACCAAGATGGAGAAAGCCATCCCGGATGGGGGAAATTTTGGACATAGTGGAATCATGGGATAAAATCTCAAAGTAGGTATAAAAAAGGCAGTTTCAGGTACTTTGCCAAATTTGACCTTTTACTTTGACAAGCCGGGCTTCATGTCCCCTTATAGAATGTACATTAGTGGCGAACCCAAGGTATGGAAGTTATCCACAATACCCACCTGACTGAAGAAGCAGAAATTATTTTCAATTAGCTCAGGAAATGTGGTATTCAGGCTGATAATAGGGCCATGCTTGAATGTGGCATAAATGTTCCAGATCAGGATGGATTAGGAAGTTTACCAATATTATTTATCGCAAGGATTAGTGAAGTGATGAAATCTATAGCTGTTGTCCCCGAAGAAAAGCAGTTCCAAATATGTGAGATAATCTAGCAGCCTTTAAAAGTCCCGTTTCCCTGAGAATTGGGCAAAACCTTGAGTTTTGCTTGGGCCAGCCCAACATATCTAAGGGTGATTACCAGGGTATGAGCCTGTATTATATCCAATTTTATTGGGATTCAAGGCAATCAACATACCGATTCTCATGTGGAACACCGAAAACCTTGGTTCCACGATTTATAGTCGACGTTCTATGGAGAAACCTCATAGTTATACCCTTTCAGGCCTTTTGCTTAGGCACTGATCCAAGAGCATACCTGTCAGCCATGTTAACCTAAAATAGGGGACATCCGTCAGGAATTATGCATATGGAAATATATATCTAAAAAGTATAAAAACTAGCTCACAATTATATACAGGACCATTGACTACATTTACTTCCACTGTACTGCCCCTTTGTTCTTTATCTGACTGGCTTCAGGGTTCTAAATGGCCAATTGTCTGGCAGAATCCATTCCTGTATTGAACAGAACCTCCGCTCTGGCAAATGCCCCTTATGAGTGGGAATCTTGAACTCGAGGCCTCCAGGGACTTCGGATGCTTGTACAATGTGTCATACAAACTTTCCAGATGAATTGCATAAGAATATAGAATTTCAAAGTATTTACTCATGCAGAAACTTTATACGCGTGGGGGACCAGTAGTATATGCCTATATTGTAGGAATGGACTTATGCAATTGCATTTGTTACAGAAGGCAAGGACCCCTATTAGCTATCTGAGATGTTAACCCAGCTGACGTTTTTGTTGTTGTATAGGAGGGCAATAAAAGAAAATAGGGATGCCCCCACATTCATAAACTCAGGTCACAATCAAAAGTCTGGAACTCTTACCTGGATAGGATTTCTACTGACCTCCATCTCAGCTTCTAGACATTGCACCAATATCTTGTCTGGGCTCCTGACAGTCCGCTATTGTACCTTTTACGGATCAGTCTAAGAAACTAAGACACCTTATACAATGGTTTCAGATCGTGCCATCCACTGGGGTATTAGAGAAGTATCCTTGGCAAGTGAATTCCAGCACCAGGCGACCCATTTTTCAGTTAGGACCATTGTACCCGGAGTGCACAAATCTCGTAAGTACTGTCCATACATATAGATCTGTGGGGTGCACCTGCAAGGAAAGTCGTTTAAAAAAGGAGTGCCTCCAGTGAATGCATGAAATGGGTCCATCAAAACTCCTTTGGACTCGTGGCTGACTTTTTTGTAATGGGGGAGCTTACCTACCTAGCATTTTAGAGGTCTAAGATTGAACTCAGATCTTTTTTTTTACCACCGAACAGTATTGTCAGACCTCCCAATATGTGACTGTTGGTAGCCTGGATTGTCACCGGTATGGAATACTGAGTCAGGGTTCTGAATTATGGAAGGTCAGTCGATGGCTCACCAATATGGGCACAACAGTGGGGCAAGAAAATGTGTATGCGCTCTCTTAGCCCTTACAGTGGATGGCAAGGGAATTCCTAAGTATTCACTGTACCTTATATGTTCTTTTTACCCAAACAAATGTCCCTTCTGGATAAAACTGATTATCACTGAGGTTTAGGGTCTGGCGATCATGTCATGGCCAGTCAGATACTGAGATCATCAATCCTAGCAGCTTACACCAGTATGTCTTGAAGAGTCAAGCTACACATACTTTTGTCCTCGAAAGAAAAAAACTGTCAGCACTGGTCAACCCAAAAGTAAAAAATAGTGAAATGGTCACCTGTGGATTGAGGACACCAACAGAGGTAAGGTCAAAACCTCTCTGTAGTGTACATGGAAAGACAAAGCGTTAAAGCAGATACAACAATTTTTCATCACTGTGCGCCCAGCAGTGTAGGGGTTCCAAATCTACATATTTGGATGATGATAGTTCATTGCCTTGGATCAGAGGGTCCATATGTTTACACTACACACTATGAACTTGAATTATGCACAGCCTTAAATGCTGGGATGGGCTTATTGATTCGGATGAACACAGCACTAGGCTTCTGTAAGGCTCTCATGATGGTATCGCAAATGTAGTCAAGCCAGGAGGAGAATAGGTCCCACATTTGCACCAACCTGTCAATGGTTATTCTGTGGGACACTGATCTGCAGCGGGGCACACAGTAAATTAGGTTGCTAAGACCAGTCAGAGGGAATGGCAGACAGCTAAACCTAAGGTAAACGTAAACTGAACAGTGAAGGACTATTGAAAATGCATTTCTCACCATCTGAGTCCAAACCAATATACCCATGGAGCTGGTGCTAACATCAGGTATACCATTTTGTAGGCCAGCTGACAGAGCTAACTCAGGTCCCGTACTTAAACCAGCACTTTTTTTAAGCGTAAAACCTTCTTCCCTATTAGAAACACATTTAAGAGGGTGACAACATGAATTTTGTGTCTAAGATCCCCACTGGCAGGTGGAAACAATGGGAGTCTATCCCCCTTGTGTAGGTGCCTGTGCATCAGACCTGCTACTCAGTGACAACTGCCCTATCAGATAGCACTTTTGGACACGGCTTACAGACACACATTTAGACTAATTAGCCTAGCATCCTCTTTCAACTGGCTAAACATTGCTAGTGTTCATGAATAACTGGGCTCACAAAAGGGATCCTAAAAAAATAAAGTGGAGCCTTTTTATCACTGCTAGGGAAAGAAAGTTCCCAAGTATAATGAAATCTCTTCTGTACATCTAAACAGGTACTGCATTCTACCCAATCTTACAGTATGGACTTCCCTAAGTGGACCACGTGAGGTTAGTCCTCAAACCCATACAGCTGTTGCGTTTCTAGCTTTGAAAAAAGGGCAGTAGTATTGTCCTTTGCATGATGATCACCCCCAAACAAAAGACCGTGAATCTTCATATTGCAGCTTGGACACCTTCTCCGTACAACAAAATTCAGGAGTTGCTAGCATTTAATTCCGCCCCTGCCAGTATTGGCTGCTCGCATATTGTTACACTCAGTTGCTTACCAGAATGGATGAATGCTATTGGTTCTTGTGAGAGCCTTTAGAATAGCGGGTGCCTTTGTTAGAAGTACTCCAACTGGTGTGCGAAACTAGTGGAAAGATTTGATTAACTTATTTATGCCAGGAAAAAGTCTTATCGAGATTTACTTTACAAACTAGGATCCTAAAAGCAAAGGATCTCTGATAATGACTTCTACGCTATCCTGATTTAATTCTTTGGATGAAAAAGTATTTACCATGAGCTCAGCAGCAGTTTGGCAGTAGTCGCTCATCATGATTATGGGGGTTCTTCTACTTTGAGATTGTAAAGAACCATGGAAGCAATTTGTTTGTAATCCCTCTGAGGTCAGATCAATAGGGTGGAATCCTGGATGGGCTATCCACTTTGGTGTCCTGGGCACTCCTGGATGAAACGGCATCTTTTTGGCCAGTATCGTGCTGCCAGGCATTGCTGCGACCGGTAATTGCAAAGCAGCTAGACCAGAAAATGCTTTATGTTCTTTTCTTTGTATTGAGCACGTTAAAACCAGTAGACAATGTGGCAAGCGGCCAATTTTTGTCATAAAAGTGTACACCCTACTTTGGCTCTCTCGGAAGGACTGACTGCAAAGCAGGCCAAAGTGGTTTGTTTTCTGACGCATAGGTCAGGCTAGCATAAAAACCAGTGAGGTTATTACAGGGGTCTGTGCCTAGGGTTGGTCAAATAATAGGGTGCTCCCAGGATGAAATTTCCTAGCTGAAATGGGTCCTCAGGGGTAGTTATTGCACACCAAGTTTTTTGATGTTCAGGAGTGCCACCTTTTGGGGCTAAGGTAGTGAGACTCCAAGTACTTTCTATTGTGAGGGTACTCAACAAAGATTAAAGATTTTGATATGCTTTATGGCCCATTTGGACACTGGCCAAGACCATGAAGAATTGTTTTCTAAAGTATAAGAGTGCTATGTGGGGGTGGCAAGCAATTATTAGTTTAAGGCCCTAGCTGGGCACACTTATCACATTTAAAGAACAGATACGGCATTACTATTGTATTCTTTTTTTTTCGTCGCATGTTTTACCCCATTGTATTCTCAACATGAAAAGAACCCATCTGGAATTTAACAGCAGTTTTTAAAAGTAGGTCCCCCTTTTACAGCAGGTTACCCTGGACTCCCAGAATTCGCCCAGGGTGAAGAATTTTTGGAGTCAAAGTTACAAGCTTTTGTTTTTCAGAGTGTCACCATAGAAGTTCTTCTTAGGAATGGTTAATCCCAGATTTGGTAAATTTGCCTAAGTGGCATCTTCTTCGCAAATTTAATATTGGGTCTTTTGCATGTACCTAATAGTAACGGCCAGTTGAGCAAATGAACTTGCCTCAGATTTCTGCAAGAATTTATTTAAACAAAGATTGAAATCTCTTGTGGCAAGAATCCTCTATGGCATTTTGAGGAAGCTCAGTGACTGTTGCCTGACACTAAGTTTGGGAGTCATATTGCTTCGACAACGAAAAGGGGTCTAAAACTTGAGCATTGTCTAGAATCGGCTGCATCGAATATAGTACTTAGGTTGTATTCTTGGTATTCACACTGGCCATGTTCATATACATTGTCAAGGAGTGCCAGCAGCTTAGACTGGTTTTCCTCCAAGCATTACACACAACTAAATTATGTACCCATTTGCTGGCCTGCTGGGATATAAATAGGCTTTGCTGGAGAGGAAATTTTATCCCAAAGACCCCTCCGCTGACTAAAAATTCAACTCAAGCATGGTCACTAAGCAATTCACCGAGATGTATCTTGGACCATCAAATTTAAATAGGAGGCAGTGATTACGGCTTATCCCAAGGAGCCAAAGAACAAATCCATTTAGGTTCCTAGTACAATGACTTAGCCATCGGTTCAAGCTATAGCATGCACAGTTCAGATCTAAGCAGACGCACCTAAACCTGGTAAATCCCAGAAACTTGACCTTGGGGTCGAATCTGCAGAATTCGACATCTGATCCCAATGCCTGGGAGAGGTTTGACTGTAACAGTGACCTTAATATCTGTATGGGTTAGAAGCTAACTTCACTTCTCCTGAGTTATAATCCAATCCCTGTGAAAGCTATTTTGTAACAAACAAAACCGACTACTTTTTGTTGAATAGTATAACAGAGAACGCAGAATAAGGTGTATAAAAAAAATATTCTAAGCAACTCCCCAACAGTATGCCTCAGCCACCTGTCATGCTGGGTACGCCCTGTTAAGGACCTTACACCATTTTGTGCCCCAGTTAGACAAATCCCTATTAATTATCCATCCCCCCTGTACTTATATTCCCTAAATGCAGTCTGACAAATGCTAGTTCATCAATCTAGGACTCTAGATTAACCGGCTGTTTAGAGGCCTCAGGTGTCCTTGTGTGAACCCTGATGACCTGGTGTACGTGCCAAAATTTTGGGTAACAAAGGATTCCGAGCCATATTTTGGTACAGATATGCTTTATGTTGGCTAACCTAAATGGGAGGCAGATAGCATTCTTCGGTAAATGGGGCATCTGACATCTGCGGGTGGTCTATAACTAAACATGTTTCCCGGTTTGAATAAGAAAAAAATATTTTTCTCTTGATTTATAAATAGGCGGTTTTACTCATCTATTTTTTAACAGAGGCAAACCACAAATCAGGGATATCAACGCTTGCCACCCCTTCCCTAATGACTATTAATAGCCCTTGGAAGGTTTGTTTTTCTTACCATAGCGGTCCATATGAGGGCACGCCTGCCAGCAGGATATACTGAGAGATGTTGACACAACCCCAAAAAGTGATCACATTTTCAGCCCAGGAACCTGGACTTACCGCCATCATTCCAGAGTAAGTAGTTAGAATCTATAGCAATCCCTTCAAGGTAAATCGCTTCTATCTACCCAGTCATTTACTTTGGTCAGATATTGTTATTTGTATTCCCTTACCACCCTCTTGTTGAAAAGGGTCAGGGAGTCTCTCCCAAAAGAAGGTTTAAGTTCTCGCTGAAGTCCTTTTGTTCTAGACCCAGCTGGCGATACCCTAGCCAAACATAGAAATAAAGGGATCCCTATTTTTAACTGGTCTAAGCGCTTAATAGTAACATATTAATCTTTTAGATCCCTCTGTGCCAGAGTGAATTGCAGAGTTCTACGTATCTCTGTTTTCGCGGGTATTACAGGTCCAATGTAACTGACTTCTCTTGTAGTTTACTGACTGCCTCCACATCTTGACCCTCTCTCAATAAGAGTAAATCTCCTATGTGGCATTTGGCTTAGACACCTTCAGTTACTATTCTCATCAGCTGATCCAGGGAAACTTGCCACACTGTAACTGAGTTCTCATTGGTGGCCTTTCTCCTTCCCAGGGCCTCACCCAATGGGTTATTGACTAGAAGAGTAAGAACCAGGGCCTACCGTTGGAGCTATTTGAAAATTATGCTGTCCCTATAAAATTGGTTATGCCCTAATGTCTTCCCTTACAATTCAAGTAATGGTTCAGCAGTCTGCCCAGCTTATAGTAAAAATGTGGTTCGGATGAGCCCAATGTGCTTAATCTCCTTAATACAATTGGAGTTCATAAACATGTGACAACCACTCTTTGCTTACAACCGATGTGGTGATACTCTCACGCAACTTCAATGTAGGTAGGGAAAAAATCTGGAAAGTTAAATCATGTTTACTCTGGTCAGGAATAGGAGAAGAGTCTCTTTTTCCTATTAGCCCAACCTTCTGCGTCTAGAATATGCATTAGGTATAAAAAAAATATCACCACTCAGACTATGGGATCTCAACCAAATTTTTAGGCACCTTGGGTACCCACATGCAGAGTAGCTTGCCATTACAGGAGTGGCCAATTTCTCTTGGTAGATTCCCAGTAGTAAACCCTCCTTGCTCGAACTGTTGCAACTATAAGTATAGACCAGAGGTTGGTAGCTTATCACCATACCAACGAAGCTAATATTGTTAAACACCCCTTACCCTTTAAGGCTATTCTTGTGCATCCTGGATATCTCAAGCTTTGGGCTTAAAAGACCTCCCAGGCAGAGCTCCTTAGTATTTTATTTAGCAACTTCTAACAGTTAGTAACCATTTCAAGTGAAATGGTAGTAGACTGAGTTGTGGGAGGGGTCTCTTCAAGATACTTACATGGATCACTCTGAGAATCGTGCCGACAATTATCTAGTGTCCTAGTACTTTTCTGATATGCCTATTTGTCACTGACTTGGAGACTTACTTGTAAGTGCTTTATACAACGGCAGGGCAAAATTAGCATGAGTTCCTAAAGCACAGTCACAGTGGAGTTTACGTGAAACCTTAAGTTGTAAATCAAAAAATGTCTAGCGCAAAAAATTTGAATTTTTAGGTCAAATAAGTATCTGGTTCAGATCCTTAGTTGCTCAAATTAAGTGGATGGCAATTATATTTGTACCAGTAGGTCCAAGCTGTGCTGCTGTGGTACTTGTCCAACCTTGACTGCGAATGCTTAAGCTAATCTCTACTCGTGGAAGATACGACCTCTACTAGTACTGCAGGCATGCCACAATTCACCAGTGAGAGGCCTGTCAGTTAACTGGGCTCATACATGGAGTTATAAGCTTGATATCACGAAGCCTTACAAAATTGTCCGAGCTGACAGAAATACAGTCATGTTATGAGGCCTCATTGTCACTGAGTTATTCTTCTTGACAATCAAGCAGTCCCGCCTCCTTTAGAAAGGGTTGATTTCTAGGATTCCCCTGTCGTAAACTTTTTATTTTTGTTTTTGAAATCCATACTTGTAAAAGCTAGGCAGGCCAGTAATATAGTTCAAGTATGTTGGTCAAACTGTGCAGTTAAAAAATTTATGTAGTCTTTGTTAGAGGGTCACAGCACCGATGTGACCCCATTAAGACATCATTGTTCCTTCTCTGCATTCACCAGTGCTAGATTGAAGTCATATGCAGCCTGGGCAATTATGGACTGAACAGGATAAGGGTCCATGCGAATGGCAGGCTATGCCTTCGTAATAAGGCTGGCACCCCAGGCTGGACAAGGAATAAAATATCCACCACTCATTTAGCTATTTTATTTACTGTAGAGATCTATTCACTGTATACTAAAATTTACAGGAATGCGTTATAACAAAACGCATAAAGTGATTGACATATATATAACATCGCATCGTAAATCTTATGCAGTTAGGACCATGTCTGTCAAGAGTATGAGAACAACAAATAAATTGCCCATTTCTGTAATCATGATTTTGCAGGGGATATATTTTAGGGCTACAGCGATGTTGAGTTTTCTTTGACACTTTCGCTCAATTTTAGGGGCCAACTGAAGGGACTGTAAACCTCCTGAAGGTGATGTGAACAAAGTGTTACTATGCCTTACAAGATTTTTTCCCCAGGAAAGGGTTCCCATATAGGTTGCCTTCAAAACTTCCTTCAGACTGAAGTACTGGGTCCTAGGACTCGATTTGTCCTTCACTTTCTAACCACTCTATTCAAGTTGTCTTAGCACTTGATGCCAGTATTTTCCTTGTAATATCTCTCTTTTTCAATTCTATACCTAGTGGGCGCACGGTGCCCAGCTCCATGCCATAGTACCGTGACTTGGCCACCTATTATTATTACTAAGCTGACCTTGTGGGAATTAATTATCTGTCCATACACATTTCTCTCATATTAATATTAATAGCTACATGGGTCGTTCTCGTCCTACTCCACCTATATCTAGGTAACAATTACGGGATTGGACCCAATGAAATGTTATGGACCATGACTTAAGCTACGGTATCTAATCATTGTGTGTACCTGATGAATTACTCGATCCCAGCCTATAGTTATAGCACCTAAATGCCAATGGTGGTATACTCCATCCCAGGTAGCCTATACATACACATCCATGCTGGATGACGTATAGGCTAATCCCATTATACTAGTCGATCATCCATTTTATCTCAGCCTTTATAAAGAGTACCGAGGATTATATCTGGGTAACCTTGAAGTTTATATCATACTATCCCATATGGCCATAGGTACTACTGCAGTCCATCATGGGACCCCTAGCCTATAATAGTATATGTAAATAATGGACTTGTAGGTCCCCAGGAGGTGGAGGTATAATATGTGTGTAGTGCTTAGTGGATGTACCTGAGGCTCCATCAATTGTAGAAATCTGGTTACATACAACGCTAGTTGAAGTCTGGCTCTAAGAACTGTTAGCCTGTGTGCAATCATCCTCAAAACCCATTGGTTGCGTTTTAATTGACAGACAATTTTTAAAAAGTGTAACCTTGCAATGGCTTATCTACTTTTTTTGGTTTTCAAAAAATACAGCTTATTTCAAGAGGTGGCGCCCCTGATTAGTTAACTGTTAGGTTTAGCTAAGGAATATTAACTATCAACTGGCGGCTTTAACTCCTGTCTCCTGCAGATTTAGCAGACTGAAGTTGGAGTTGTTTGCCCTTAGGTAAAGGGCAAGTAATAGTTTGTTGGGGTTGGAACTGGCTGTGTAAGATAATCTTACCGATCACCAGTAGGAAGGGTATTCAGGCACAAAACATTCAATTACATAAAGACCCCTTTCAAAAACTCGTCACTCTTAGCTGGCTTATTTAAGTGCGGGTTTTACCCGATGTGAGAACCAATATTCTTCTGCTTCAAAACACTACAAGCCTCTTTACAGGACGGCTAACTGGGTACACCTTGAGAGGCTCGAAATAATTCTAAGAAAACTGGCATTTGCAACCCGAATAAGGGAGGGAAACTACTAGTTAAGTAACACGTTTATCTGTGAGCAACGGTGAACACTTGGCGGTTTTTAGACCACTTATGCAATGTAACTATACAGGACCTTAATTTACTTCCAACCTTGAGTCACCTAATGGCCGTTAGCTCTCCGTTATTGCGGTCAAGTACAAAGGAGTAGGAAAATGCACTGGTGCCGCTGCCAGGGCTCTAATCACTGGTGAAAAAGGTTTTGCAGGGCTCTTCAGGAAGAATGTTTTGCCCACCTGGAGTATTTTGTTATTTGCTATTGTTAAAAGATTACAGGCAAGGGTGCTAAGTTGGATGTAAGTCACAACCAAACGTAAGATGACCTGTTTGATTTCAGCCTATGTCTGGGACACTCACCCCATTTAAGTTGGTACTGAGTAATTGCGGTGATCCAATATTTTTCTGCTTCTACATGCAAACCTGACAGGGTCTTGACTTGGCTGGCCCCATAAGAACTTTTGAGTCTACTGAGCTCAATTCAGGTTTACTAGGAAACAGCATGTGTTATACAAAAGTAATGGTACTAGGATTTTTTTTTTCTCCATCTGCACCTTCTTTTTTTAGATTTCCTCTTCCACTTCAAAAACATTTTGGAAAATACAGTATACTTGACTAAAAACAATGAAGGTTTTCAGCCCTGTCCCCACTTGGCTTGCCAAGACAATAGACCCTAGCCCCTAATTGCTCTGGACCAGTGTGTGAAGTTCTTTAGGTGGCTTCCTACGCGTGAAATTTTGTAATCCAGTTAGCTTACGTTTAAATCTTACACCAGATGGGTGAGGAAGAATGAAACTCCAGGACTAGGTAATAATGCGCTAATCAGTGGATTTTTCTCGATTCCCCCAAACTATTGAACCATACTTTATCCATGTTGCCACAAGTTGCCCAATTGTTAGTTAGATCAGACTCATCCTGGTTCTAAGTCTACATGGACTTAAAACTCAGACACTAATGGTAATAGATAAGCCGTATTCTCGGAAACATTGAGCAGTGGATACATAGGCTGTACAGGTACAAGTGAGGGGTACCCGCTATATTAAAAGGTAAATGCCTTCATGAGTACGTTCCTTATCAACTGAGCAGGTATCTTGTGATTTTAATTTCTAGGACGGGCACTCTTGCAAAATCCTACAGTGTGTGTCCAGTTCGCGTTAATTGAAATGGCAATTTCCTTGCCATAAAACCCTGTGTCGACTGCCTCGAGTGTAACTTATCTAAGTTAGACAAACAAAACCTTTGGAACAAGCGCGGTTTTAAAGACTATCGTAACTTCAAGGAGTTGGCAAGGTCAAATAAAAGTTTTAATGGTCATTTGTTTTGCACTGAGAGGGTTTAAGAGTACTTGTTCCCAGCGCACTTCCCTTGAGTGGAAAGCTTTCTCAATAGAAGGACGCGTGCATGTTTAAAAGTATGAACATTTCCTTGTTAGGTTCATATTCATTTGGGAATAGCAATTCAGGCTTATAGCGCTGAGGGTTTGATTGTCAGTGATCTTGAAACTGTCCATTCCGTGTTACAAAACTGAGTTTGCAAGGTGGAGTTATGTCATTATTTTCATCATATGGCGCTTAACTTACTGGTGTAACCCTTAACACGTAATTTCACCCTCTGTGTTCATTTGTCTAGTTTTTATGAATTGCTTTACCAAGGGTTTATATTTAACTGTGTTCACTTGCTTCTTTTCACCTTAGTTATTTATTAGTTGGGGTATAGGGTCCCATTGTAGGCTGACTTGGTTTAAGGGCCTTCAATGAGCCTTAATGGGAACTTCTGTGTGTTCCCATTACACAGGCTTTTCTAGGCCCTTCTACCAAGCTAATCCCTTTTTCTTGTTTTCAGAGTCGGTTCAGCCATTCACAACTGCAACGAAGTTAATTGCTGTACAAATAGCAGGACTGGATTCAGGGGACGCAGACCTCAAACATTACCATATGTTTCTTTGATCTCATTTTACTGCAAATTGTTCGCCGAAGGGACTAAAAAAATTCATCTACTTTTATAACCACTTGTGTTTCTACCTACTTTATTTTACTTTGCATCATCTTAAAAGTACTCAATTGTATTTATTATTTAGTGGTGCAACTCATTCTAAGCCTTTTGGTTTAAACACTTGGGCTTGAGACCAGTTGTTTTACTGAGAGGGGTTTGTGGTCTGCACTGGTGGCAGAACAGGTAGCTTACATCCTTTTAGGTTGGGAACTGTTGATTGGGGGCTCCCAGTGTCTGTTATTCTAAAAGTGTGTTAATTCTGGTTTAAGCACTTGGGCTTTCAGGCCAATTATTTTACATTAAGAGGTTTGTGGTCTGCACTCTTGTGGGAGGAGGCTGGACTCTGCCCTTCCTGAGCTGGGAATTTCTGGTTAAAGGCTTATAGTGCATGCATATCTGAATTTGCTTCTTACTGAGATTGGTCGCCTTGTTTGCTGTGGCATAGACTGGATTCGGGCTTGCTGGATCTACTTTGTTTGTGTAACTTGACACTAATCCGACGATCTCTAGTATTCAATTGAATTTATTACTGCTTGGTAGTAACCTGATTAAAGATGTAGCTATCATTCTAAGTCTTTTGGTTAAACGCAGGATTAACGCGGGCTCAGACCAGTTGTTTTACATTACTAGAAAGGTTTGTGGCATGCACTGTATGGTGGCAGGACAGGTAGCTTTTCATCCTTCTAAGTTGGAACGCTGCTGATTGAGGGCCCAGTGTCTGTTATTCTAAAAGTGTATTAGTTCTGGTTTTAGGCACTTGGGCTTCAGGCCAGTTATTTTTACATTACATTAAGAAGGTTCGTGGTCTGCACTCTTGTGGGAGGAGGCTGGACTTTGCCCTTCTGGGCTGGAATTTCTGGTTAAAGGCTTATAGTGCCTGCATATTTGAACTGTTTCTTACTGAAATTGGTACACCTTGTTTGCTGTAGCATAGACTAGATCCAGGCCTGCTGAATCTAGCTTTGTTTTGTATGCTTGTTATTTGTTTGCTTATTTCCCTGGAAGAAGCTAATTCCACCTAAAACGCAGCTGTGACTTTCAGGCGCTTCTGTGGATCCCTAGTGATATCTGCATTGCTTACTGTACTTATTTCCTTGTTTCACTTGAAAAGTTACTGTTTGTCATTTTGCATTTAAGTTACCTGTAACACATTGCATTTAAGTTACCTGGCACTTGCTCACTAAAGCAATTATATAAGTCAGCACTAAAAATTAAAAGCACTACACCCTCACAAACTCCCCTTGGAGTACCTCCCATTGGCCCTTTTTTTCAATTATAAAGGGAATTCCCAATACTATTCTATAGCATGTCCAAAGGTCAGTTGTCAATCTCCTCTCCGGTCCAGCTGGTGAATCTGGGAATCTTGAGGCAATGTTACAACTGCCTCATGTACACGAACAACCCTCTCCTCCTCCCAGCAAATTCCAACACATGGAGAGATGCAACCATATAGCCAAACTGGAGGCTAAGCTCTCTCAACTCAGTACTGGCTGGAAACCAGTCAGGAGGGAGAAACCACACTCACTACAATTCAGTCTCACATAAGACCTACCACGACAGCAAACCAAACACATAAACACACAAAAACATACTTGGAGGCTCTAAATAAAAATCTGCCTGCAGCAGCAGAGACCTCAAAGCAGACACCCAGCAGCAACCGCTACCCCAAAACAAAACCGTGCAACACACATAGCTCACAAAGCCAGTGTGCCGAACAGTCACAGCCCTTAAGGCTAAACAACACACCTGATACACTTGTAATAGGTGACTCTATCATCAGGCACACTGGCGTCCCGCTCACCAGGCTGAACAAAGGGAGAGAAGGTCACGGTGAGCTGCCTGTCAGCGCTGGGATCCGCCACATAACACAAGCACTCAGGTCACTCCAAGGCAGAGTACAAATATGACTCAGTCATTGTGTCCATGCTGGTGTGAATGACCTGAGGCGTACCTCCCTGGACTACATGAAAAGAGACATGAAGGAGGCTCTCTGAGCATGTAGCCCAGGCCATTATGACCCCTGACCTTGAGTAGCATCTTACCCTCACCAGAGAATGATGCCACAATATGAAGACAAGATGATCAATTTCAACAATTGGCTTAAGTATTGGTGTCATTCAAAGGGGATCAATGCCTGTCGGCCTGTGATGGCATGGTGGACAAGCCGCGATGCTTCGCTAGGGCTGGCTTGCACCTGTCACCCTGGGCTTTGGGATATTGGCAAGGCTCTTGCTACCCCATAGTGCCTTTTTAGGCAAGGCTCAAAGACAAACCCACCTCCATAGGTATCACAAGGGATAAGAAACTAAGGTAATGCTACTCAGCGCCAGAAGTCTAAACCTCAAGATGCTGCGCACTTTTCGAAACTCTCCTTAGCATGGAGAACATCGATATCTGTGCAGTAACAGAAACCTGGTTCAAGGCTCCGAGAGCACCCCAGCACTACCAGGTTATACCTCATACCATGCTTTTAGGCCCCAAAACTTGGACCCGAACCACAAAGGAGGGAGTATCAATATTCGTCAAAGATACCCACACCTCCAGGTTGGTGGCACAGCCTGAGCATCAGAGACTATCCATGTGCAACTAACAGTGGGTAAAACTGCCTTTCAGTTTATAGCCTGCTACAGACCACCCTGACCCAGGAACCCCACTCGGCCTTCCTGAGAACACTGGAAAATATGAAGGTCTCTCCAACACACCATTATATTGGGCGACTTCAACTACCCAAACATAGACTGGGAGCATTACTCTGGCTCCAACACCCTAGCCCAAAGGTTCCTAGAATTTATAAACTCAAATGCTATGGAACAACACATTTACCACTCCCACAAGAGGGAAAACATACTGGACCTGATCATCACCAACATGGGGACTCTATGCTCCAGACCAGAAGTGTATCCCTCACTGGTAAGATCAGACCATAAACTAATCTCACTGGATATTCACATCCGACCCCACCTACCCTGCCAGAAAACCACAGTGAAAAACTTCTCTAAAGCAAATTTCACTCCTCAAAACCGGTGGAATCCTTCAAAGCGGGCCTGTGGAAAATCTGCCCAGACCGCAGAATCCTTTATAAGCGCATTCTATGAACACCTTCAGGAATGCATGGATCATCACAATCCCAAATAAAACCAAGACCCAATCCTCCAAAGGCAGGCGTCCTGTCTGGTGGACCCCAGCCATAAACAAACTATACAATAGAAGGAGGAAGCTACTACATGATAGAGCAAAAATCCCAAAAAGGAAGGCATCTCTGATCAGTATTAGCAAAAACTACGGGCACTCATAAAATCGTCTAAGGCCAGCCGAGAGAAAAATTGCACAGGACACTAAGGATAATCACAAGGCTTTCTTTAGTTATGTTAGGAACCTGGGTGGGAAATTCCCAGATATGCTCAGAATTAGTCAAAATGACAAAAATACACGAACCCACAGAC